>NC_092337.1:301644166-301956111 GCF_046630445.1 Rutidosis leptorrhynchoides
GAAAGATTTTCGATATGAAATAGATTATAGGATGTAGATTAGTACCCTGCAATACACGATTTACATATGCATATATAATACTAAAATCCCATGAGTTACGGAGGAATCTACGAAAGCTGTCAGGCAAAGTCTATAGTAGCAGATACGCTAAGATATGAATTTTGTCTATACATTATTCATGCAGTCAATGCAGTAAAACGTGTCTAGACTAAGAATGATAAGCATGTAATTTCCGACAAAAAATGATAAGCAAAACTTTTGACATGCAGATACGGTCGAAGTCCAGACTCACTAATGCATCTAAACAACTATCAGTTAGACACACTAATGCAAGACCTGGTTCGCTAAGACCACCGCTCTGATACCACCTATAACGACCCATCCTAATCCATCCGGACAAATACATTACATTTGGTTACATCGCGAGGTACTTGACCTCTATATGTTACATTTTACAAACATTGCATTCGTTTTAAAAGACAAACTTTCATTTTATCGAAAGTTGACGGACATGCATACCATTTCATAATATATCAAACTATCAATGACTTAATAACAATCTTGATGAACTCAACGACTCGAATGCAACGTCTTTTGAAATATGTCATGAATGACTCCAAGTAATATCTCTAATATGAGCAAATGCACAGCGAACGATTTCTTTCATACCTGAGAATAAACATGCTTTCAAGTGTCAACCAAAAGGTTGGTGAGTTCATTAGTTTATCATAATCATTCATTTTCATCATTTTAATAGACCACAAGATTTTATTTTTTCGTAAATATACATCTCATATCAGGCATTTCGCAAACTGCATAGAGATAAAAAAAAATCATATGGATTGAACACCTGGTAACCGACATTAACAAGATCCATATAGAATATCCCCATCATTCCGGGACACCCATCGAACATTATAAAATCGAAGTAGTAAAGCATTCCAAATTCCAGAATGGGGCTTGTTGGGCTCGATAGATCTATCTTTAGGATTCGCGTCAATTAGGGGGTCTGTTCCCTAATTCTTAGGCTACCAAGATAAAAGGGGCATATTCGGCTTCGATCCAT
Source organism: Rutidosis leptorrhynchoides (assembly GCF_046630445.1). Taxonomy (NCBI): domain Eukaryota; kingdom Viridiplantae; phylum Streptophyta; class Magnoliopsida; order Asterales; family Asteraceae; genus Rutidosis; species Rutidosis leptorrhynchoides. The sequence goes on from NC_092337.1 coordinate 301,645,233, forward strand.
TCAACCATATAATGAAGTTTCGATTACTTGTGTCTATTTCGTAAAACAGTTATAAAAGCGCATGTATTCTCAGTCCCAAAATATATATATTGCAAAAGCATTTAAAAAGGGAGCAAATGAAACTCACCATACTGTATTTTGTAGTAAAAATACATATGACGACATTTAACAAGTGTAGGGTTGGCCTCTGATTCAAGAACCTATATTATTCATATTTATATTAAAACATATAATCGAAATCGAACAAATTTATATATATCGTTATTAATGATATAATTTTTATATTAATAAATTATATGTTATTTTCTCTATTTAAATAAATAATACTTTTAATATAGTTAAGTGTTATATTATATATCTTTTTATATAAGAAATCTTTTGTTTACATATTATAGTTATAATAATACTAGAATAAATATAATGATAGAAATAATAATTTTATTAATAATAATAATGGTATTATTAATAATAGTTTTAAATATATATATATATATATATATATATATATATATATATATATTTAAAGTAATGATACTTTTTAGTAATGATTATATTAACTTTTATTAATAACAGTACTTGCTAATGATAATCATTTTAATAAAAGTGATAATATTAATAATAATACTTCGGTCAATATTAATAATACTAATTATAAACTGATACTAATACTAATAATATACTTATGTTAATAATAAAAGTTCTAACATTTATAAAATGATAATATTAATATATCGTAATCATAGTAGTGATAATAATACCTATAATGATAAATTTGGTAATATTATTAATAATATCTATAATAATAATATGATAAAGTTAATAATAATGTTAATAACGATAATAACAATAATACTTAAGGACAATAATAAATTGATAATTTTATGGATGATGATAATATTTATAAGCCTAGTAATAATAATACTAATAATGATAATATTATCACTTAATAATAATAATAATTCTAATACTTATATTAACAACATTACTAGTATTACTCATTTCTTTGTGATTATAATTAATACTTATTACTTGTATTTGGATTGATGATAACAATAATAATTCTAATACTAATAATAATACAACAATAATCATAATAATAACATTATTAATAATAATAATAATAATCATAATAATAAAAATAACCAATAAAAACTACCTTAAAATGGTTTTCCAATAAAAAATGCCCATGACCAGGCTCGAACCCGTGACCTTCTGCTACCCGCAAACATACCCAACCATCTGATCCGTGGTGTTTTTCTGGTTTAAAATAGGTTCCATATAATTATAACCCATATCTGTCATTTCTCTCTTCTTCTTCGTTTTTCATTCGACCAGGGACCGATTCAAACACAACCATAACTATTGAATTCGTTTTAGATTTAGGATCTAAACAACAGTTTTATCTGATCACTGGAATCAATTTAAAACAAGATATTAATGAAAAATCGAAGCTGGAAACAGATTTTGAAGACTCGTATAAACTCAGAATCGAATTGGAAAATTTATTATGTTTTAGACTATGATTCTTGAATGAAATACGTTCTAAATCCTTTCTGGAAACTTTCTCATTCCTCAATTTGACTTAAAACATAACAACGAATTCAAATTTTGTGATAAACGAATCGTTTGACTTTTAAATTATAATCTTTGACTTGAAAATTCTCAATCGTTAAGATGAATTGAAACTAAAAATTTTGCAGTAAGATCGTTTAGAGTATTACTAACAAAAATTTATTAATACATTTTGTAATTAAACTCGAATTAGAACTTTTCAAAATTTAACATACAAACAGAGTATATACCTGTTGTTCTTCCCACTTTTTTTCCGATCGATTATTAATAATTGTAAGTGATAATTGGTTATGGATAGTTTGAATAATTTGTTTAACACTTGAGTGGGATGAATTATATAAAGGGTATTAGTTGACGAAAACACCTCAGGAAATTCAATGATCAGGAAAAGAAAAATAAAAAAAATAAAAGTAGACAAGAACACCTAACAGAATTTGTTTGATAGTTGGAATAGAATTCAACATGTACAAATCAGGAACAGCAACATAAACTAAATTGATTTGGATAGGTAAAATTATGCGTGATCTCAGAATTATATATATCTGTTTCTTTTTTTTATAACCATATTTATATTTATTTATTTATCTGTTATATATTATCTGTTATATATTTATATATATCCGTTGTACATATCTGTTATAATTATATTCTGTTTATATCTGTATTATAAAGTATATAATCAATATACATAATATATATATATATATATATATATATATATATATATATATATATATATATATATATATATATAAGTAATAATAATATTTCCCATTAATAAACATTATATTAATAATACTTATTATTAATTATAGAAATAGAAATACTAATAATAATAATAATAATAATAATAGAAACACTTATAATAATGATAAAAGTAAATATAATAGCAATATAATAATATTAATAATAACAATAATGATAATTTTAATAATAAAAATGATGATAAAAATATTATTAATAACACTATTAGTGATGTGCGTAGAGGTGTATACGAAAATACTATTAATTTTTACAAGGAAATACTATTAAATACGATACAATTTACACAAGTTTTATTTATTTATTGAATGGGATATACTTAAACCTTGCTACAACACTTATAGGCAGTGTACCTAATCGTAGAGTAGTATAGTTTTTAGTAAGTCAGGTTCGTTCCACAGGGAGCTGGCTTATTTTACACTATATTTTAAATAACTATATTTGTACAAAATATATATAATTATATATAATAATATATAAAAGGGGGTTTACCGTTTAATGACCGGTTTGTCGATTTTAATACTTAAGCGTAAATATAAATGACAATAATTAAAGTGCGTAAAATAAATAACAATATAATAATTATGCTTATTTAAACTTCCGTAACCATGATGTTTGACTTTTTGATTATTTATTACCCTGGGTTAATTGTCCTTTGTCCTGGATGTATTTGAAACCTATCTGGTTTTTGTCCATAATAGTTCATCGGTCATAATTATAAAATGCTCGGCAAATTTAACCTTATACCCGAAGTCAAATATTCCAACTAATTGGGGATTCGAACTATAACACGGTCTTAATACTTTGTCTAATGAATACACCAGCTTATCGACTGTGTGTAAACCAAGGTTTTAATACTTTGTTAACAATTACACCAATTACCCTTGAATGTAATCCACCCCTGTTTTAATGAGTCCATTGACTATTAATCCATCCCCGTGTCCGGTCAAATGAACAATAATTTGTATTTATAAATATCCCGCCCATCGTATCCGATTAAGCGTATGTGGTTATATATAGATACGTCAAATTGTAACCTTTATATTAAATTAACGAGGTATTGTTAATTTAATATAAAGCCCATTAATAGCCCATAGTCTAATTTCCACAAGTGTCGTTCTTTTGTCCAAACCCTAATTATGATCCAAAGCCCAATTACCCCATCTTAATATTTAGCCCAACATCACGATTACTTCGATTTAAATAAGCATAGCAATAACTTAGTTACGAGACATTAATTTAAAAAGGAGAACATAACTTACATTGAGTATTTATCACGTAGCTTTACACAGACAGAACTTCGACTTTAGAACCCGTAAAATAACTTTTACATAAACCAAACTAATCTAATATAAAACTACACTATACTTATATATAATATATATAATATATATATATATATATATATATATATATATATATATATATATATATATATATATATATATATATATATATATATATATATATATATATATATATATATATTATTACAGAGGAGTATATGATATATTGTGGTGTGTGTTTTTTTCTGGCCAAACTCGTTGCTTATTTATAGATGTGGCCAGGATTTTGGCCCCATGCGATCGCATGGATTTTTGCCTTCCAGGCCATGCGATCACATGGCCAGCTGGATCCAGCCACATTTGATTTGTTTCCTTGCTTGTCGACGTTTTATTTAATTATATATAATATAAATAATTTTTATAATTATTTAAATATTATATTATATTCTTGTGCATAGTTGACTTGTAATTTTTGGTCCGTTGCGTCGGGCGTTGATAGTTGGCTCAGGTCCCGGTTTCGGATTTTTGAACGTCCTTTCGTATAATTTAATATCTTGTACTTTGCGTTCCTCAACTTGTACTTTTGTCATTTTTAGACGTTTCTCATCAATAAATTGAACCACTTGGATTGTATCTTGTACATTTGAGCTTTTTGATCATTTGCATCTTCAAATCGTCATTTTCGCCTTTTGTCTTCGCACTTATTTAATATAAACGATTACAACTTAAAATAGGACAATTACAACTAAATAATTTACATATTGGGAGGATATTGCTACTAAATATATGTTCATTTGGAGCACTATCATATATCCCCACACTTAAACGTTGCTTGTCCTCAAGCAATACATAACTTGAAATAAAATCACACTTTACTCGAATCACTTTTTTATTCTCACACTTTATACATTAGTGATTTTGATACAGTGGTATAAAAATGATAGTAACGATGTGGTTTACAGTCCCACATTACTATAAAAATTTAGATCCTTTAAGGAAATTGGATCTTTATGAAAACATTTGATCTTTTGAAAATTCAATCTAGCTTTTACCCTAGATAAGTTTTCCGGAATAACCCTTCACCGGTGTTTGCAAATTGTTTTTGTGGGTTTTGTGGGTTTCAGATTTGAAAATTTTAGCTCAAAACTTGCGGTTTTGTGTCACCCACTTGCTAACCTTGTATTAGGAAAGCAACACGTCCAGTATACTTGCTCCGTATATTACCTTTCGGCAAACTACCGTCCGGTTGTAAAGGAAAGCGTTGAACAAGCAACTGTTAAGGCAATGTCTAATGACATGCATTTAATTATGGTCCAAAAACGTGTCGGATTCTAGTACTATCCTTTGTAGGAGCAAAGTAAAGATCATCCTATAATTTTTCGGTCTGGCACAAGGTCCTGTCTTCGACCATGCTATGCAACCACCGTTCTTACGGTTGACACCCGATTTGGTTCAGGTGACCTAATGAATTCCAGGTGAATTCTTAGGATTTTACGTTCAATGGTAATGAACGCATTGAAAATGGGTTTTCAGAAAACAAATCGGTTTGTAATTTGATCAAAATATTTTCTCGTTCAAGCTCGAGTTTAGATATCATCGAATTCCATGAGTTTGTAATTCTCAATATTTAAGGTCAATCTCAAGGATTGAGTAATATCAGGCTTAAAAGCTAATTTTTAATCTTTAAGGAGATTATCCTTTTCTGGGGATCTGATTCATTAGTCTTATCAAGCTAATTTGCATGGCGCCCTCCCCATTTTACGAGACAGATCCTCTCATGGTTAGGATAAGTCTGACCACTTGGTGATCCTGTTTGATGCTGAGGTCCGTGGATTTCCTGCAGATTTTAGAGATGACTTTTCTAGATTTTTCGTCAACCTACAGCTAGTCTGGACGACAACTTCCTGACCTAAATCAAGAAGCGCGTGTCTTTTTCGGAAGACTTTACTTCCTTTTAATGATGGAATTGATTCATCGTGTAGATCCATCTTTCATTACAGTAAATCGGGTAAACCAGTTAATTTTGTCCAAAATAAAAGCACCTGCAATAACTTTACAAAAACATGTGATAGATAGTTTTTAATTGAATAACTTGGTACATTCTCTCCACACTTGACTTTTGTCATGCGTCTTTTTATATCTTAATAAATAAATTCAAGCGTTTTAGTTGTTTCTCAATTTATGTCCTTTCCGAAGTAACAATAATTTCGGCATTAACACCTAGTTTTATCGTTCATAAATATGTTTAAACATTATTTTGAATTCATTTAGTTGAAATTATTTTAAAATTTTCACAAAATTTAGAAAATAAGCCAAGTATAAACCCGAGAGAATTTATAACCCTTCCCCACACTTGAGATCATGCAATGCCCTCATTTGCATGAAAACAAACTCTAATTATAAATTCATGAGGGTGATTAGTGTAGAAAATGATTAAAAATACCCAGTTTGTATTTTCAAAGCTCGTCGAATGATAGATGGTGCACCTCATCGTTCATCCCTTCTTGTTTTATCACACATGTTTTTTTTCTTCAAAAACGACTGCTTTTCTGAGCTGTTTGTTAATATTTGAAAATGCATCTTTTACCCTTACTTATTATGCATGTTTATTAACGAGTTATGCACTAACCCAAACCCCTAATTTAACGTTAAGTGGGGTTAGACTTCCCCACACTTAGCTGACGATATGTGAAGTCGGTAGAATAAGTTTCATGAATTAGAATAGTGAGCCAGTTATTTACATCTCGGGTGGTGTATAATATATCAATGGGTTTAAAGTTTAGAACCACCCGATCATCACTACTTAATTCTTTTTTAAGTGTAGCTTTTAGTAAATGGATACGTCTCTTTTCTGGTTCTTGGTCAAATGGATCGATATACACCGACATACATATTTCTATAGGGTGGATAATTCCTAACATTTCCTTCCGTTTATTCTCGGGATCAAAGTTTTCACACCTATTACCCAATTGGGTGAAATCTGAGGTGTCATTATCTATTACAGCTCGTAGTTCATCTTCAGTAGATGACTTGTCTATTGAGAATATTGGGTTAGAAGGTTGTGGAATGGTAAATTTCGGGATCGAAGCAGATTCTTTTTCATTAACGGTACTTATCGGTCCCACCACTTTGGTCTCGAGGGTAAAGTTTTCAATGTTATCGTTTTCCCAAGAGTACCAATTTGTCACCCTTACTTCTTATTCATCCATTAATGGATCGATGATTTCGTCGGTAGAGGCTAATGTGTCGATATGTTGTGAAATTGGTAAAACTGAATAAAAAGTACCATCGGGATAGTTGGTGATTTCGGAGCTCTCGAATTCATCAAAATTCGATGATATGAGATTTTCTTGCACAATATTCCTCAGATCAACAGGTGTGTAATCTGATAGAGTTTCAGCTTGCCTATTTACAAACTCTCTCATTTGTTCATTTTGAGCATCAAGTTCTTCGAGTTTGATTTTCATATAATCTAAAGAATTTTCAGACATATAATTTTCCTCGTCTTCTGGTTGTTGAGTTTGGATATATTCTTGGGAATAATCCCAATTAGAATTGTATTCCTCATAATCATTCCATTCAGGTTCCATGGGTGCATAATTTTTCATAGGAACGTAATAATAACATTCCCATGTTGAGTGATAATCTCCACAGATTTCACAACCAGTTATTGTTTCGTCATTCGTGATCCAAGATTGACCGAACGAATTGTCATCAACACCCGTTTGAGAGTATTGATTAAATTGATTTCGGATGTCATAAAGAGTTTCCAAAATATTCTCGAGATTTTCCATAATGCGCTTATTACCAAATTTTAGCTACAATGTGGTGCATTTACTAATTATCCTATTAGTTATAAAACTAAAAATTATATAAGTTATCAAATTAATAGACTTTTCTGATTTTGCCCACGTTTCGAATAGCCAATAGATGCAGCAGGGAGCCAGAACCCTTTAAATCGGAAGCTCACAACTCAGCCACTAACAAATCCAACTATTACTACGAACCAGAAAATTTGGATGTCTATCAATTTAACCGCTTAAAATAATTTTTTGTTTTTGAAATTTTAGAGAAAAAATAGAAAATTCTATGTCCTAAAAACTAGATCGTTGAGAAATAAGAAAGAAAAAGATCGCGTCGGAAAACGTCTAAAAATAAAAGGTCGAAAAATAATAAAAAGAACGTAGCGCGTCGAAACTTAAAAGTCTAAAACTAAGAATTAAAGGTTGCGTCTAAAGGTATTAAAGCTTAAAAGAAATTCTATATCCAAAACGGCAATTACTTAAAAAGGTACTAAAATATTAAAATGGCGTCGCAAAATTCTAAAGCACCTAAATCTTAGTCTAAAGAAAAAGCACTTAAGGGATTTTACGGCAAAGCCTAAAAATCTAGAAATATAAAATAAGCTACGGCAAAATACTAGTCTTAAAACTAATTACGAACGATAAAGATACAAATATTGAATAAACGATAAAAATACAAATTATAATTAAAATGATAAAAATACAAATTTTATAAAAATATTATTTTTATATTATTATTATATAAAAATATTAATCTATATATTTAATAATAATAAATAAACTTAAAATTACAAATTAAATATCAAAACAAACTTAAACTAATTAATATTATAATTAAACCCTAATTTAATTAATAATAAAATTATAAACTCTAACTGCATTTAATGCTCGAGTCAGACCTATCAGGGCAGGCCATGCGATCACATGGTGTTGAGGCTTCTGGCTCATGCGATCGCATGGGTCTGTAAGTCCATTTTTGTTTTTTTTAATAACTTTGTATTGTTTTTCTAAAAAAATATATAAATATATTTATTAAAAATATTGCGTTTCGCCGAGTTCCCGGTAGCGGCGCCAAAAACTTGATGTGCGTAGAGGTGTATATGAAAATACCATTAATTTTTACAAGGAAATAGTATTAAATACGATACAATTTACACAAGTTTTATTTATTTATTGAATGGGATATACCTAAACCTTGCTACAACACTTATAGGCAGTGTACCTAATCGTAGAGTAGTATAGTTTTTAGTAAGTCCGGTTCGTTCCACAGGGAGCTGACTTATTTTACACTATATTTTAAATAACTATATTTGTACAAAATATATATAATTATATATAACAATATATAAAAGGGGGTTTACCGTTTAATGACCGGTTTGTCGATTTTAAAACTTAAGCGTAAATATAAAAGACAATAATTAAAGTGCGTAAAATAAATAACAATATAATAATTATGCTTATTTAAACTTCCGTAACCATGATGTTTGACTTTTTGATTATTTATTACCCTGGGTTAATTGTCCTTTGTCCTGGATGTATTTGAAACCTATCTGGTTTTTGTCCATAATAGTTCATCGGTCATAATTATAAAATGCTCGGCAAATTTAACCTTATACCCGAAGTTAAATATTCTAACTAATTGGGGATTCGAACTGTAACAAGGTCTTAATACTCTGTTTAATGAATACACCAGGTTATCGACTGTGTATAAACCATGGTTTTAATACTTTGTTAACAATTACACCAATTACCCTTGAATGTAATCCACCCCAGTTTTAATGAGTCCATTGACTATTAATCCATCCCCGTGTCCGGTCAAATGAACAATAATTTGTATTTATAAATATCCCGCCCATCGTATCCGATTAAGCGTATGTGGTTATATATAGATACGTCAAATTGTAACCTTTATATTAAATTAACGAGGTATCATTAATTTAATATAAAGCCCATTAATAGCCCATAGTCTAATTTCCACAAGTGTCGTTCTTTTGTCCAAACCCCAATTATGATCCAAAGCCCAATTACTCCATCTTAATATTTAGCCCAACATCACGATTACTTCGATTTAAATAAGCATAATAATAACTTAGTTACGAGACATTAATTTAAAAAGGAGAACATAACTTACATTGAGTATTTATCGCGTAGCTTTACACAGACAGAACTTCGACTTTAGAACCCGTAAAATAACTTTTACATAAACCAAACTAATCTAATATAAAACTACACTATACTTATATATATATATATATATATATATATATATATATATATATATATATATATATATATATATATATATATATATATATATATATATATATATATATATATATATATATATATTTATTATTATTACAGAGGAGTATATGATATATTGTGGTGTGTGTTTTTTTCTGGCCAAACTCGTTGCTTATTTATAGATGTGGCCAGGATTTTGGCCCCATGCGATCGCATGGATTTTTGCCTTCCAGGCCATGCGATCGTATGGCCAGCTAGATCCAGCCACATTTGATTTGTTTCTTTGCTTGTCGACGTTTTATTTAATTATATATAATATATAAATAATTTTTATAATTATTTAAATATTATATTATATTCTTGTGCATAGTTGACTTGTAATTTTTGGTCCATTGCATCGGGCGTTGATAGTTGGCTCAGGTCCCGGTCTGGATTTTCGAACGTCCTTTCGTATAATTTAATATCTTGTACTTTGCCTTCCTCAACTTGTACTTTTGTCATTTTTAGACGTTTCTCATCAATAAATTGAACCACTTGGATTGTATCTTGTACATTTGAGCTTTTTGGTCATTTGCGTCTTCAAATCGTCGTTTTCGCCTTTTGTCTTCGCACTTATTTAATATAAACGATTACAACTTAAAATAGGACAATTACAACTAAATAATTTACATATTGGGAGGATATTGCTACTAAATATATGTTCATTTGGAGCACTATCAATTAGTAATAATGTTAATATAAATATTATTAAAAGATAATAATAATACTAACAATAATAATAATCTAATAATTTATACATATCTGATTTCATATTTATACCATACTATTATTACTACTGATATTAATAGGTTTATTTTAATAATACTGAAAGTAATAATATTATAACAACTATATTTTAATTTGTACTTAATATTATACATTATTATTTATGTTGTATTCTATAATATATTCATTTTATTAATACTTATATGTATATTTATGTATAATTATAATTACTTACATTTATATATATATATATATATATATATATATATATATATATATATATATATATATATATATATATATATATATATATACATATACATATTTATATTTATTTACAAACAATTGTTCGTGAATCATCGGGCATGGTCAAAGGTCAAATATATACATGAACACAGTTCAAAGGTTTTGAGACTTTAACATTACAGACTTCGCTTATCGTGTAGAACTGACGTAAAGATTAAGTTTAAATTTGGTTGGAAATTTCCGGGTCGTCACATCTTATGCGGATGTATGTCACTTTCTTATTTAATGAATGGAACTTGTGGGGACTTCCCAAGTCCATCAAGGGAAATGTCACCTCTTCAAAACCAGCTGATGTCCCGAAATTACCAGCAAAGAACCAGAAAAGGGGAAATTCGAATCGAGAACTAGTAATGAGAAACGTAAGTGGGACAACAACGAGGGAAGGGTCTTTGATCAAAACCCAGCTAAGAGGCATGAAAGTTTTAAGGGAAACAACTCCAACCTGAACCCTAGCTCAAACCCTAACTACAAGGGTAATCTCCCGCAGTGCAAGAGATGCTACAAGCATCATATCGGTTACTGCAACGTGGTCTGTGAAAAGTGTAAAAGAACTGGGCATATTGGCAAAGACTGCAAGATCACCACCTCAACTGTGAAGACAAACCCTACTGGGCCAAGGAAGTGCTATGAGTGTGGACAATAGGGCCACTTCAGGAATGAATGTCCCAACAAGAGAAAGGACGGCGGGCCAGTGCGTGGAAGAGCTTTCAACGTAAACACAAGGGATACCCGTGAGAACCCCGACTTGGTTACAGGTATATTCACTATCAACAATCTATTAGCTTCTGTCCTATTTGATACTGGTGCCGATAGGAGTTATGTATGTAGACACTTTTGCTCTAAGATAAATTGGTCGTTAGTTCCTTTAAAGGAGAGTATGCTTGTTGAGGTAGCCAATGTAAAACTTGAGAAAGTTGACCAAATTAGCCGAGGAGGTATTATCAACATAGCTGGTGTGAATTTTGAGATTAACTTGATACCCATCAAATTGAGAAGTTTTGATGTGATTGTCGGTATGGACTGGTTGACCAAGGTAAGGGTCGAAATTATCTGTGGAAATAAAGCTATTCGTATACCACACGGAGATGGTGAGCCACTGATTATTTACGGAGAGAGATGTAACTCAAAGCTGAACCTCATTAGTTGCATAAAAGCACAAAAGATCATGAAGAAAGGACGTCTTGCTATTTTAGCACATGTGAAAACATTAGAAACCGAGGTGAAGAGCGTGGATGATGTACGAATTGTGAACGAATTTCCCGATGTGTTTCCGGAAGAATTGCCTGGATTACCGCCATTAAGAGCAGTGGAGTTTCAAATCGATTTAGTGCCAGGAGCTGCACCTGTAGCTCGCGCACCTTATCGACTCGCACCTTCCGAAATGCAAGAGTTGCAGAGTCAACAACAAGAACTGCTAGACCGTGGATTTATCCAAGTAAGTTCATCGCCTTGGGGCGCACCTATTTTATTTGTGAAGAAGAAGGACGGATCTTTTCGCATGTGTATCGATTATCGTGAGCTGAACAAATTGACAATCAAGAATCGGTATCCTCTTCCCAGAATTGATGATCTTTTCGATCAGCTGCAAGGATCAAGCATTTACTCTAAGATCGATTTGCGATCAGGTTATCACCAGCTGAGGGTGAAGGAGAGTGATGTGATGAAAACTGCATTCAGAACCCGTTATGGTCATTATGAGTTTCTCGTGATGCCATTCGGTTTAACCAACGCACCTGCTGTGTTTATGGATCTCATGAATCATGTATGCAAGCCATATCTGGATAAGTTCATTATCGTCTTCATAGATGATATCCTCATCTACTCCAAAAGCGAAGAAGAACATGAGCAACATCTTCGACTAGTGTTGGAACTCTTGAGACAAGAGCAACTTTATGCCAAATTCTCCAAGTGTGAGTTTTGGTTGAAGGAAGTCCAATTTCTGGGTCATATTGTGAGCAATCAAGGAATCAAAGTTGATCCCACAAAGATTGAAGCTATCAGCAAGTGGGAAACCCCCACTACTCAGACTCATATCCGCCAATTTTTAGGTCTCGCCGGTTACTACCGAAGATTTATTGAAGGTTTCTCTCTGATTGCGCATCCTTTGACTGCGCTGACTCACAAAGGGAAGAAGTTCGTGTGTGAAATCGAACAAGAATCAGCATTTCAAACCTTGAAGCAGAAATTGACCACCGCGCCTATCTTATCACTCCCTGAAGGCAGTGACGATTTTGTCGTATATTGTGATGCCTCAAAAAATGGTTTTGGTTGCGTATTGATGCAAAGAACGAAGGTCATTGCTTATGCTTCTTGTCAACTGAAGATTCACAAGCAAAACTATACTACTCATGATCTCGAACTTGGAGTCATTGTCTTTGTGCTCAAATTATGGAGACACTATCTTTATGGAACTAAAAGTACTATCTTCACCGACCACAAAAGCCTCCAACACATATTCTATCAGAAACAACTGAACATGAGACATCGACGATGGATCGAGACGATGAACGACTATGATTGTGAACTTCGTTACCATCCTAACAAGGCCAATGTTGTAGCCGACGCTTTAAGCCGAAAGGAGAGGATGGCACCTTTCGTGTTCAGGCACTGAACATCACCATTCATTCGAATCTCAACATCCAGATCCGAGTATCCCAAGATGAGGCTCTCAAAGAGGAGAATATATCTCATGAACACTTGAACATTCTCGTCTCTCGATTCGAGGTTAAGGAGACTTGGCTCCGATACTTCGCCGGAAGAATTTGGGTGCCTAGTTATGGGGATTTGCGAAGCCTCATTCTAGACGAAGCCCACAAGTCGAGATATTCGATTCATCTAGGAGCCGGTAAAATGTACCATGATCTCAAGGAACAGTATTGGTGGCCTAATCTTAAGAAAGATGTTGCAACTTATGTTGGGAAGTGTTTGACTTGCTCGAAGGTTAAGGCCGAACATCAAAGGCCATCTGGGTTACTTCAGCAACCAGAAATCCCGCAATGGAAGTGGGAAAGGATAACAATGGACTTCATCACGAAACTACCAAAGACGGTGGGCGGATACGATACCATCTGGGTTGTCATTGACCGTCTTACAAAATCTGCACACTTCTTAGCCATGAAAGAAACGGTTACGATGGAGAGACTCGCTCAACTATACATAAATGAAATTGTATCTCGTCATGGTGTACCCTTATCGATTATTTCCGACTGAGATGCCCGTTTTGCTTCCAGATTTTGGCGTTCTTTACAAGAAGCCTTGGGGACACGTCTCGACATGAGCACTGCGTATCACCCATAGACCGACGGACAAAGCGAACGCACAATTCAGAATTTGGAGGACATGTTGTGTGCTTGTGTTATTTATTTCGGAAAGGCTTAGGAAAGGCATTTGCCGCTAGCCGAATTCTCTTACAACAACAGTTATCATTCGAGTAATAACGCCGCACCATTTGAAGCGTTGTATGGCCGAAAATGCCGTTCTATTATTTGTTGGGCCGAAGAAGGCGAAAAGTAAATCACCGGACCCAAGTTAGTCCATGAAACAACCGAGAAGATTGTAAAAATTCAAGCGAGACTCAAGACGGCCCGTGATCGCCAAAAGAGTTATGCCGACCTTAAACATAAAGACTTTGAATTCAACGTGGGTGACCGTGTGATGTTGAAGGTCGCACCTTGGAAAGGTGTGATTCATTTTGGAAAACGTGGGAAGCTCAACCCACGATACATTAGTCCTTTCAAAATCTTGGAGCGTGTTAGACCCGTTGCTTACCGTTTGGATCTTCCGACTCAATTGAGCTCAGTTCATCCTACCTTTCACGTATCGAATCTGAAGAAGTGTCTTGCTGGACCAGACCTTGTCATACCACTGGAAGAACTTACGATTGATGACAAACTCCACTTTGTGGAGGAACCTGTCGAAATTATGGACCGTAAGGTCAAAACTTTGAAACGCAACAAGATTCCGATCGTCCGAGTCCGATGGAATGCCAAACGAGGACCCGAGTTTACCTAGGAAAGAGAGGATCAAATGATGCAGAAGTATCCTCACCTTTTCTCGACTCCTCCATCTACCTCAGCTTAAAATTTCAGGACGAAATTTTCTTTAACAGGTGGGTAATGTAACGACCCTGGATTTTCTGACTTATATTATTAATATTTATTATTAATACTTGCGTTATACTAAATGTAATCTTATACATTTTATTTGTTACCGTATTTGACTTTCCATGTCCCGATTTGTTTTTGTGACACACACACTTTTCACGAATAATATTTCGAATATTATTTACATTCATAATTAATTATTATTAATTATTTCTAATTAACTAGTGTAAGTAGTTAATTACTTGGGCTTTATTTATTTAATTGTTGCATACTTACATGGACTTATGTTAATGGACTTGGACTTGGGCTATCAAGGCCCACCCTACATACTTGATGGACTACTAGTAAGCCCACTATTATGCTAATGATTCTTTAAGACTAAACATGGATTAATTAGTTAAATGAGGAGATAAATGTTGCAAGCATGCATGACCTCTTTCCCATAAATTTAACCTTATACCTCATACTAGCATTCACCACCTTCCAACACTTGAAAGTGAGTTTTGACTTCCCCTTTTTGGCCACCTAACCGACAGCTTCTTTGGCAAGGAGGGAGTTCAATTTTTTTTTCTCTTTTGTTACTTATAAGCTAGTATCATTTCATTCTCACACTACTTTCTCTCTAAACTTTTCTCTCAAATTGTAAGTAATAAACCTTATTTTTCTTCTTCTTTCTTCTTTGAATTCGACATGTATCATCATCAAGTTACTTGTTTGTTGTTTGTTGTTGTTAAAGATCAAACTTCCTAGTTTGCATCTTCATGAATCTTGCTTCTTCCATCCTTTGTTTGATGAGAAGTCAAGAACAAGAATCTAAACTTGTTAGTTTATGGTTCTACACTTAAGATGTTATAAAGATCTAAAGCTCATATGCTTTGAGATCTTACTCGTGTTCATGTTTTGTAAACTTAAGGTTTATTTTCTTAAGATCCAAGCTTTGGCTTGAATCTTCTTAAGTATGAAACAAACATGAACTTAATACTTGTAACTTTATTTTATTTCTTCATTTTATTTATTTAAAGTTGTGATGTTGTATAATATTGGTCAAGTATTACTAGTTAAACTTGATCTCATTTTTCTTGAAACTAAAGTATAAACTTTGTAAGTTCAAGAACATGGAAGTTTAACTTTCTAGTTATAACTTCATAAACTTATGTTGGATCTAAGTTTCTATAGCTTATGGTCTTCCATTTTGTTTAAAACAAAATCTTATAAGCTTATATATACATTTTCAAGATGAAAATCTAAGTTTCATAACTTATGGTTTCATTAAAGTGAAGATCCAAGTTCTATAACTTGGGATTTAACTTAAGAACACTAGATCTAGACTTTCTAGTCTAGGATCTTCAAGATCTAACTAAGATCTAAGTTCTACAACTTAAGATCTTGTTTATTTAGTTTACATTCAAGTTTAAAGCTTAATATTACAATAGAACTCATGTATGTGTCGGATCTAAGATCTTGATGTAACTTTGGTTCATCAACCTACTTTCAACCATTAAATGAGTTGTACTACATATCTTAGACATACACTAGTGTTATGATGGTCAAAACTTGGTAAAGATGATGCAGACACATCAACTAGTTGTACACTTGAAGCTATAGGCATCAAGGATGAGAACTGTGATGAGCATCAAGTACCAAGTACCCATCGGAGCACTTTGTTTACTATTTTATGGGTCTGATCAGGCTACCTAGGCTACTGGAAAGTTGATTTCCAGTCAGTTCGGTTCGATTAGATGATTTTCCGTTTAGGCCTCGTCTTAATCCGAGTTACGGTTTAGGATTTATAGCCTTCCGAAAGTCACTACACCCTTGTAACGTTGTGCTGAAATTTCTAACCTACTCGCACTTAAACCGTCGCCACGGTCAAACGAAGACGAGTTTGGTTCTAAAATTGGTCAGCAACTAGGGGACTCATATACGGAGCCATGGCCACTGGTCTCACCTCATTTCAGTTTGTATAGAGGTCGTGGCGACTGAACGGAGTCAGCCTTTGTTTCGAACTCTATTCTTGATTGAAACTTACTTTACACTTTTTGATTAATGATGAATGATGATGATACTTAAGACCTAATTTACATACTTTTAAACCTTTGGGAACGATTTACTGACTTAGTAACTTTTGACTTAGGTTGAGGACCTTTCGTGTAGAGACCCGTCCTAATCCATCTGGACGAAGTCCATATCGATTACAAACGATTCACAATAGTTGATTACATCGCGAGGTACTTGACCTCTATATGATATATTTTACAAACATTGCATTCGTTTTTAAAAGACAAACTTGCTTTACATTGAAAGTTGACGGCAAGCATACTATTTCATAATACCTCCAACTATAATTGACTTAATAATAATCTTGATGAACTCGACGACTCGAATGCAACGTCTTTTGAAATATGTCATAAATGACTCCAAGTAATATCTCTAATACGAGCAAATGCATAGCGGAAGATTTCTTTCATACCTGAGAATAAACATGCTTTCAAGTGTCAACCAAAAGGTTGGTGAGTTCATTAGTTTATCATAAATAATCATTTCATCATTTTAATAGACCACAAGATTTTATATTTCCATTTCTCATAAACATACGTCCCATGCATAGAGACAAAAATTATTCATATGGTGAATACCTGGTAACCGACATTAACAAGATACATATAAGAATATCCCCTATCATTCCGGGAAATCCTTCGGACATGATAAAAACAACATCGAAGTACTAAAGAATCCGGTACTTTGGATGAGGTTCGTTATGCCCAATAGATCTATATTTAGGATTCGCGTCAATTAGTAGATCGGCTTACTAATTCTTAGGTTACCAAGCAAAAAGGGGCATATTCGGCTTCGATCATTCACCCATATAATGTAATTTCAATTACTTGTGTCTATTTCGTAAAACATTTATAAAAATTGCGCATGTATTCTCAGCCCAAAAATATAAAGGGTAAAAAGGAAAATGAAACTCACCATACTGTATTTTGTAGTAAAAATACATATGACGACATTGAACAAGTTTAGGGTTGGCCTCGGATTCACGAACCTATATCAATTATACATATTAACACATTGTAATCGAACAATTTATATACTATTACTATTAATGATATATTTGTTACTTTAATGGATTATATGTTTCATTAATTAATTAACTATATTCATTTTATAAATACTTAGTATAAAATATCGATGTAGTTAGGTTATATGTTTTAACTATATATTTATAAAAATATTATTTCTTTGTAAAAATAATAATTATAGTAATACTACAATATTTATAACAATAATAATATTAATAATGATAAAATGATAAATTTTGGTAATAATGTTACTAAAAATGATAATTTTTCTAATATTAATAATAGTAATAATAATAATGATAATAATAACAAGCTAATAATAATAAATAAATAAGTATATAACTACCTCAAAGAAGTAACCCTTTAAAAAAATGCCCAAGCCCGAATTTGAACCCGCGACCTTCCGCTAACCCGCTAACACCTTTAACCATTCTTCCAATTCATTCATTTATGGTTTAACACACTTAAATAATTATATAACTCGTCTGGTTTTCTTTTGCTTCTTCTTCTCATCTTTTATTATTGTAATATCATTCTTAACCTCATCATTATCTTTTTATTTATCTCTTAACCGTATCATCTTATTCGTTAATCATATCCAATCTATATCATCAAATTTATTGTCATCAACTAAACTATAACCAGTGTGAGTACGTGATGGGTTTTTGGCCCAAGAAAAGTTCCATAAACTTCCACTAGTCCACCCAACTTAACTCGGCCCAAATCATTACGGCAGCCCAATAATTTCAATATCCCTCTTAACCATTCACGGCCCATTAGAAAGATTGAACATTGGCCAACCCTTGAAAAAAAAAAAAAACTCTCGGCCAAATACAAAAGAAATGAGGTAGTTCAAAGTGTGATCAAAAGCAAAATGAAAAGGTGATGGGATGTGATTACATGCGTGTACATGTTTGGCCAGCAAGAAAAAATTAGTTTTAAACAATCATTGATTAGTTGGTACCCATCAATTCTAGACCCACTCATCATCATGCATCTCTACCCAAAATCATTATCATAATGCATCATTATCCTCAATGTTATCATCACAAAAGGCTATGCAAAATCGACAAGGAATTCTTGGAGCAGTTTGTGTCACAAATAATAAAAAAAATCGAAGTTGTGTAAAAGGGAACCTCATGTCGTCAAAAATAATACGGACAGCTGCCATTCCACCGATTGCTTTTTTTTTATAAGACTAAAACATTTGGATGGCCACATGCTTTAACTATAGTTGTTTAAACCGTAGACCCTATATGTTTACCACTAATCCACTTGCTATAACTTGAATTGATTCAGTTGGTTGGATACAAAGCAAAAACAGAAGAAACATGTTGCTTCTAAATAACGAGGAAAAATAAAAGCATGACAGCAAAAATAAATCAAAATAAGGTGATCAAGTTGATAATGTTATTTTTAATGATCTTAGAATCAAAGTGATGATGAGGTTGTGAGGATCAATGAAGTTAGTGAGGTCGGTTGATGATGATATTTGATGAAGATAAGTAATGAAGTGTGTTGGTGGTCGTAATCGAAATGTGCAGTAGTAATAATTGTTGATTCTCGTTTGATGGTTCTAATGATGATGATCGTTTGAACTTGAATAGTTAGGCAACCGGATACAAGTGGTCTTCGTGATGTGTTAATGTTGGTTTCACAAAAATAAACAGAAGGTTTGCATCAGAAAGTGCTAGCAATGGTTTAATGGGTTTTGGTGATGGTGATCTTCGTTGGTTATCAAAGTGGTGGAGATGATCATGGAGGTGGTGTAGTCGAGCAACAGTGATTCATCGTACATCGAAGGTGGTGGGTTGGTGATGTATAGATGGTTGTTTAAGAAGGTGTTCTATGTTGGAGTATGGTGGTTCTCGGCCGTTTTTAACAACGAGCAAAAAGTAGAGATGGTCCAGTGAAGAAGCTCATGATGGGAAAACATAAACGATGGTGTTGGAGAATGGTACGTGAGGGAGAAGGTGGTTATAGCTGAAGTTTAATAGAAATTGATGAGGTTAATCGAATAATTGAAGCAGTTCACAAAGTTGTTATTTAGTGAAGGTGATCGACAGACTTTATTCCATCAAACAAGAAAACAAATAACAAAAATTTAAGCTCAACGATCTGTTGTACTGAAATTGAAGATTTGATATAGACATGTAACTTATTGTAGGTCAAAACAAAAATTTAATACAGTTTTGATAGCTACTGGTAACAAAAACGTACGATTTATATGCCCTTTTATTCAATTTAATTTAATAATTAATATATATATATATATATATATATATATATATATATATATATATATATATATATATATATATATATATATATATATATATATATATATATATATTAATAATAATAATATTATTAGATAACATTAATAATAACAACAAATGAAAATTTTAATGAAATAATACGTTTACTAATAATTAATTATTATAGTAATAATAATAATAATAATGATTTTTGAAAATAATGATATAAATAATGATATCAATAATAATAATAAATATAACAAATTGGTACATGTCAAATTTCATATTCATATCATGTTATTATTAATATTGTTATGTATTTTAAGAATATAGTGAAAGTAACAACATTATTACAACAAATATGTATATATTATTACTTATGTAATTTTTTAATCATATGACATATTATATAACAAGAATATTTATTACTTATACAACTTATGTATATTATATTATATTAATAATTATTCATTGAAATTATATATGGATTCATAATAATATCATATATATATATTTATATATAATAACATATACTGAATATTTAGTATTTATACCTTACAAAATAGAAATAATCATATATATATAAATTCATAATAATATTATATATATTTATATAATAGTAACTTAATTATTCTATTTATGATTTTATATTTTTTAATTCCAATTGATTAAATGTACCTTATTAATTCAAAATATTATGTATACACTTATATTTATATACATATGTATTTATTAGCAATTAATGGTTCGTGAATCGTCGGGAATAGTCAAAAGTCAAATTCATTCATGAAAAATAGTTCAAACATTTGATACTCGGTTTAATAGACTTTGCTTATCGTGTCGAAACTATATAAAGATTAAGTTTAAATTTAGTCGGAAATTTTCGGGTCGTCACATTTTGGACCAACTACTTGCTTACTTATCTCGTACCGACTTTACTACTTTTCACTGTGAGTTATAGCATCCCTTTTTACTTTAACTATTTTGGGAACTGAGAATACATGCGCGTTTTACGTTTTACATACTAGGCACGAGTACTTAAACTTTATATATGTGTGGGTTATACAATGGCATAAACTTTCCCCTTAGCTCGATAACGTTTAGTCATTGGTCTTTGAACCGGTGAACGCGAATCTTAGATATGGATCCATAGGGTTTGACATCCCCACTCGGGCTAGTAGCGCTAGCATTTAACGGGTGTTTAATACTTCGTAAACATACACACTCGCCAAGTGCACTTTTAGGGGGTGATATTACGTTAAGTTAGTTACCAAGTGCCCACGGTTGATGTGACGATCGCTCCAAATCCATATGGACGAACACGTCATTCATCGATTTCATTGCGAAGTATTTGACCTCTATATGATACGTTTTGTAAACATTGCATTCTTTTGAAAAGACACACCATAAATGAATATTTAAATCAAAGGTTTTCGACATCTGATGATTTCTACATATAGACAATCACCATAAATAATAGTTTACAACAGTACTTCCGTTGACAATGCAGTCAAAATAAGATACATAGTGATGATTTGGTGAATGCAACGTTTCCTTCAAAAATATGCCATATAAGACTCCATGCACATAGCTTGTCTAACATATAAGTAAACAGCGGAAGACTTCTAGGGAACCTGAGAATAAACATTTTAAAAGTGTCAACACAAAGGTTGGTGAGTTCATAGTTTTAATGTTTTGCATAATCTGTATATAAAGGTGGATCACAAGATTTCAGTTGTTTCATCCAGAAACGTTTATCAAAATATTCTACAAAATTGAACACCCTGGTAACTAAACTTAACGTATATATAATTTATACCCTTTGTATAATCATCTTAATAATACACGCAAACCAACGTGTACGCTTCTCAAATAGCATACGTCCGTTAAAAGGCTAGTGCTCTAGCTCGGACGGGGATATCAAGCCCTATGGATCCATATACTACTACTCGCGCCCACCAGTTCTTATAACCGGCAGTTACTAGTTACCAAAGCTAAGGGATTTTCGGTTCAAACTCAGTATAGAATTTTGTATGTACTTGTATCCATTGTATTTAAAATAAAGTGCATATATTCTCAGCCCAAAAATATAGATTGCAAAAGCAATTAAAAGGGGAGCATATGAAACTCACTTTAGCAGCATATAAAGTCGTTCACCAAAATGTGACCGAAACTCGGATTACCAAATAACCGTAGATCTCAACCTAGAGAACATATGTTGGTCAATAAATGTCTATCAAGCTAGGTCAGGTCATAGTGTATCACAATCCTAATGCTCGAGATCGACATACAAAAGTTATCCAAAATCTTTCAAAAAGTCAATTTTGACAGTTGTTTAACAAAACGAGACGTACCTTATATAAGGATTCATTTACTCGGTTGGTAATATTCAAAAATCCAAATTATCAATCTCGTAAACAAGTTGTTTAAATCTTAATTGTAGATTCAAAAGCAATTTCAATTAACGTCAATCATAATTCAGTTGATCATATCTTTTAATCCGTTCATCGAAATTATTCGATATCTAAATGAAAAGTTATTGATTTTTCGCCAGCTTTCTAAAAACATGTATATCATATACCTTTTACCAGTAATATATGTATTTAATTCGTGATTCATTATAAACTGTTTAACGACGAAATTTAGCATACAAGCATGTATAAATATATATATACTCGAGCACTAGACATGGATACACTATTAATATATAAAAGATAAAATATAAATGCTTACGTATCACTATTGTGATTCAATATTGCAGAAAAGTACGTAGACGCAACCGAGATGATAAACACTAGGTTTGACTTGCCAATAATACCTACGTACATTACCCATAATCTCCATAGCTATAACCCATAATTTCCTTAGCTCTATCCCGCTTGAAAACCCATTTTGAAAGTGCCACGCTCATGACTTCGTCGTAGTATTTTATGTATAAATAATACTAATACTACTAATAATAATAAGATTAATAACTATATTAATCTTAATAATAATAATAATAATATTATTAATAATAATAATAATAATAATAATAATAATAATAATAATAATAATAATAATAATAATAATAATTAAATTAAATTAAATAAATAATATAAGTATTACGGAGTAATATAAAAGAGTGTGAGGAAACTGAACTAGAAAATGATCGATTTATATAGATGTGGCCTGTCCTCAGACACCATGCGATCGCATGGTTTTTGTGAGGGGATGCCATGCGATTGCATGGCTCCCATTTCCAGCTCACAATCGTTTTTGTCCTACTCTTGTCGACATATTTATTAATTATATTTATAATATATAATTTATATAATTAATTATATATTATATTAAATTCACGTGCATAGTTGACTTGTAATTTTTGTTCCGATAAGTCGTACGTCATCACGCGACTTATGTCCCGGTTCCGGTTTTTCGAACGTCCTTTCGTACATTAAGAAAACTTGCATTTTACGTTTCGTGACACGTAACTTTGTTAAAATATAGTCTTAAATTATCAATAAACTATATCACTCAAAGTGTATCTTAAACTTTCGAGTGTTTTGGTCATTTACTTCTATAAATCATCGTCTCGTAGTATATACATTTTCATTTTGAAATAGCGTTTTACTGTAGCAAAGAAATATTTAAATAAAAGGCTCGTTTAGGCTCACGAGTTTGTTGGAAGTCAATTTAAGAAATTCGAACCTGTTTACCGAACAATCTTTATGTTATTTTCAAGCTCGTTTTAAGCTCAATTCAATCGAACTTTAAATTTGTCTAGCTCAAATAACTTGGCTCATTTACACTATGACCAACACAGATAAGTTGGACAGTAGGTTTGTAACAATCGTTTAGCAAATATTGGTAACTTTATTCTCCATAATTACAGGTTCAATATGCTATTGCCCAAACCGATTATCTTTACTTATCTTAGCGACCAGTAGGTTATCTTTCTTTATCATATCAAATGATTCTATGGACTAAGCAGCTTACATCATCAATTATGATTTATGATAGTTACACAATTTATACAGTAGTAAAACTGAGCTATACACAAATAATCTTTAAAATATACAAAGCGTTGGACATATATAGGGATGACAATGGACCGGATATGAATCGGGTGATGTCATATCCATATCCATTTAATCTCTGTTCATCCATATCCATATCCATATCCATATCCAATAGATTAAGCGGGTTAATAGATATTCAATGGATATTAAAAAAATGTTATAATATTTTCTAATATGCGATTAAAATAAATACGTAATATAGCAAAAATAAATATAACATGACATAATTAAAATTTATCTATAAGGATGTGTAATCATTGTCGAAGATGTAACAAAATTTGTTACATTTACTATTAATATGAAATTTGTAGGTTTATTTGTTCGATATACGTGTTTTATTGTTACATTTACTATTAATATGAAATTTGTAGGTTTATTTGTTCGATATACGTGTTTTATTGTAATATATTATAGTTATTTTATCGTATATATATATATATATATATATATATATATATATATATATATATATATATATATATATATATATATATATATATATATATATTCATGGATGAAATTTTTTATTCATGTTCATATCCATATCCGTATTCATATCCATTTAGGTTTATCTATATCCATTACGAAATGAGTGAATCAGGTGGATATCCACGGGTGGCCAGCCATATATATACAACATCATTAATGCATTACTTATCACAATTTTTAATAGTGTATGTAGTATATATCTCTACCGGCGATTCGATCAATAGAAACAAAGTTGTTTCTCTTAAACATTCGTAACTGGTAATATTAATTGGTCAACATGTCCCGCTTAAATGCAATGTGATCGTTTGAAGTCACTTAATGGAAAGCTGTCAAGAGTGTCCGACTATAATGGAAAACAGAATCATTTACATGTAACGTTTTATATGCGAAGCCAATTTAATCCATATATGCTTTATGCGAAATCAAATAATCCACATAATGGAAAATAGATATTCGTATAATATTTATAAAGAATCAAGAATAATACACTTAAAAGCTTACTTACACTAGGTGAACAAGAGTAAATTGGTTATGTTTCTTATCAATGAAGAAAATAAGAAGTACATCAATACCAAGTTATCAATAAGAAATAAGTAATTTCTTTGAGACTTTTAATACTTAAAACGAAATGAGGAGGCCTACACATGTGAGCAGTTAGAGAATTAAAGGAGATTTAAATGCTATTTTTACGGTAGCTTTGATGTGTTTGGTGTAGAGATGTATCTACATCAAGAAAGTGATAGCTTATTGGTACCCATTTCGCATTAATATGTAACTAACGGTCAGAGTAGAAATAAATGACAACATATATACTTCTAGTAAATTATATTGATTTTTAAATTTTTATCTTCTTTTCTCATGAACTACTGATACATTCACAATTTAGTTCATTATTTAGTAATGAGTAATTAACATTAAGTTATAATCTACATAATAACTAGACAAATAGTAAATAATAAATAACGATAATTATTCTCTTTATATATATATATATATATATATATATATATATATATATATATATATATATATATATATATATATATATATATATATATATATATGCAACAACTAAAAAATGAGAATATAACATGCTTAGACCATTTGTGTCGCATGGGACAGATACCCGTTGATTTATTATGTGACAAAAATCACGCCTAAAGGGTTCACCTAAGACCAGTTGTAACGAGCCCCTGGTCACGGCGTGGGGGATGAGGTGGCAGCAGGCGCTGCCCCCTTCCTCCCGTATCAGGGCGTGGGTGATGGTGTGGGTGGGTGTGTGCGTGGGTCTGCAACGCAAGAAGCCATGGGTGTGTTGATTTTTTTTTAATTTTTTATTAATTTAAAATATTATTTTATACTCCTTTTTAATATTTAACCCAATTATATTTTAACACATCATCACAATACTCTCGATCCACACCAAAAACCCACACCACCACTACTCCACAAAAACAACCCACACGTCATAGTCATCAAAAAGGTACAAAAAGCAACTCACGCTCCCAACCGTTAAAAGTGGTCTAATGGTGATGTTGCTTTGGGCGTGGAAGGCATTCGTGAGAATGCAACGGAAAACGCGCTGGTTGTTTATGATTGGTTCAAAATATTTTTTATATTTTATTATTATTATCTTAATTAATTTTTATCTCTTTTTTATTCAACTATCAATTATATTTGAACAAATTATCACAACACTCTCAATTAGGGATGTCATCGGATCGGGTTTGGGTCGGGTTTATGTAATCTCGGACCCGAATCCGATTAAAAAACCCTGCCCCAAACTCGGCCCGAAACCCGTCGGGTCCCCATTTACTTACATACTATCGGGTTTCGGGTTTCCCCACGGGTAAACGAATATACCCGATTAATCATTCTATATCTATTTTTCAATAAGTTACCAAATTAAAATATCGAAAAATAACTTAACTACTTCATGTTTAAAGTATTATAAAATATCACATAAAAAAGTTGATTGAAAAGTTTCTAAAATACTCAAATACACAAAGTATATAAAATATCACATCTCGAACACTTATTGTATATGATTATATTGAATAAAATTATACTCGTTTTCAAAAAAAATAAGAGAAATATTTCATACATTAACAATATAATACTAGAGTTGTATTCCCTTAAAACCAAAAATTAGCTTGAAATTCAATGGACCAATCAGAGCGCGACATGTGGCGCGACAATCACATGTGATTGGAAAAAAAAATTAAATTTTTTTTTAAAATTTTTTTTTGAAATTTAAAAAAAAAATTCCAAATTTTTTTTTTAAAATTTAGCATGTCAAATCCAATCACATGTGATTGTAAAACCCAATCACATGTGATTGTGGAACTCAATCACATGTGATTTTGCATATCAAATTCAATCAAATGTGATTAAAAAAATTACAATTTTTTTAAAAAAATTTCAACCGGAAACATACTTTAATTCGGTGATTTGATCAAGTTTGTTAGCGTTTCGCGATCGTATCTTCAAAATTTTATACATTAATTCGGTGATTTGATCAAGTTTTGATCAAAAACTTGGTGTTTGAAGGTTTTAGCACAAATTTAGTGAAATTCGTCATTATTCGTCATTTTACTGAATTTCTTTTTTCAATCACATGTGATTAGATTTGACATGCGATAATCACATGTGATTGGCATGCACAATCACATGTGATTTACTGCATGTCAAATTTAATCACATGTGATTGAAAAAAAAAATTGAAAAAAAAAAATTTTTGAAAAAAAAAATTGAAATTTTATTTTTTTCGAAAAATGTTTTTTTTATTTTTTTCGAAAAAAAAAATTTTTTTTGAATTTTTTTTTCCAATCACATGTGATTATCGCGCCACGTGTCGCAATCTGATTGGTCTCTTGAATCTCAACTTAAAAATTGGTCTCATTTGAATATTCCTCTATAATACTAATACTAAAATTTTACATAAAATTTATTATTAAAATTCCTCGGACCGGGTATACGGGTCGGGTATACAGGTCGGGTAAACGGGTTTGTATCTAAAACCATACCCGAACCCGGAATTTTTTTTGTAACCATCTCCATACCCGACCCATGACCCGACGAACTCGGGTTAGACCCGGCTCAATTATAACGGGTTTCGAGTTTCCCCATCAGATATAGGTCATTTTGCCATCCCTATTAACATCTAAACCCACACCACAATTATTTCACATTTTCAATCCACACCTCACATAATAATAAAATTAAAAAACTCACACCAACAACCGCAATCCTCCCCATTACAAATGGTCTTAGTGTGGTTGCCCCCACTTTCTTATGAACAAACAGTTAACAAATGCGAATTCTTTGATATTCAATTTTGTGATTTCATCGCCTAAACACATATTGTAGTATTTGTGTTGTTCAACATCAATCTCTTGAATCAAAGACTAATAAAGTAGAAATACGTTATATATTATGTTTCATCATTCAAGAGTAATCTAAATTTATCAATCACAAACCCATCATCGTTAATGCTAATACTAAATTCTGCATCTTATAAGTTATAACTATCTTCATTTATTAGCCATAGCAACTTATTGTAAAACCGTGTACAGTTGTGAGTTGTTGACTTTCTTATTCTTATAGACAAGGAGATGAAACGGTTAGCCTTATATTATTTAAAGGTGGTATTTGTGAAAATATAAACAAGTTGAAGGGCATTTATAAATCATTTGGTCTATATAAATTGTTGCAACTCTTGTCTTTTTTAACCACAAAAAATGTCTCTAATCACAGATGAGATTCGAGCCAGTGCAACTGAGCTCTACCATGGTGACAAAATCTGCAAAGCGAAAACAAGATTTTTGCTAGAAGAAGTTGGCTTACCTAATGGACTTTTGCCATTAGAAGACATTGAAGAATGTGGGTATGTAAAGGACACTGGATTTGTTTGGCTCAAACAAAAGAAGAAAAAAGAACACAAATTCGAAGAAGTTGGTCGCCTTGCGAGCTATGCAAAGGAAGTGACCGCTTATGTTGAAAAATCGAAGATCAAGAAGTTAACCGGCGTTAAAACAAAAGAAATGATGATGTGGATTAATCTGAGTGAGATCACTGTTGATGACCCTCCAACTGGAAAGATTACGTTTAAATCTCCAACGGGTTTGTTTCGTACTTTTCCTTCATCGGCTTTTGAAGTGAATGATGAGAAAAAGATCCAAGTGAAAGAGGTGTAGTACTAGATCTAGTCTGTGTACGGATACATCTTGTGATCGAGTTCTATCTTTTCTATATATGTAATATGGTATTGATCGGATCTTAATAATATGGTGAATCTTGGTACCAATGGTTTTTTTTTTTTTTTTTTTTTTTTTTTTTGTGATGTTGTTTGGTAAATGTTTACGTACTAGGATTATTTTACCTATCAATTTACGTGCATTGATATTTTAGTTTGGCGAAAATAGGTAAATCAAAAGAGAAAAGATCTAAAATATCCCAAAGGTTACTATTGATGTAGAATCAACAAGTCTACTTGAGAAGTACTATGATCTTCTTGGCATACAAACAACAATTAAGAAAATACTAATATCTGTCTGTTTCCATCTCATAATCAAGTGTTGATATGGTAACTCATTCGGAGCTAGGTGATATGGGTTTTTGAGTCTCCTGGATCTTTTAAGTTTTATTGCCTCAAAAGCATAATCATTTATAAATGGTGGGGATCGGAAAACTTCTCTAACTTTAGCATTAACGAGTCTCTTCAAGGTAACAGTGGAGCGGCTATGTCTAGTTTGGATAAAAAGAATTGACAAGCAACGGAATGGGTTTGTGCATATTATCTTTGGAAAAATCGCAATAATAAAGTTTTTCACGCAAAAATTTGATCGGTTTCGATAATGTTGAATGAAATTCAAATCAAGCCTTTCTAGTGGATATCACATCGTCTAAGTGGAATGAAGTTGGATTGGCTCACGTAGTTAAATAATCCGACCTCATATTTAGCTATTTCATAGATGATGTTCATCTACTTTTAAGTGTGTATTCGTGTATCTATAATCGGGTTTGATTTCCTCACAAACTCAAAATGTTTATATTTCTGTAATCGGGGTTGGGCTCTCCATTGGGCTAAGTCCAATCGTGTAACATTTTTATATTAATGATATATGTTTTTGTTGCTTTCAAAAAAAAAAAAAAAAAAGCATAATCATTTATAGAATTTTTTTATTTTTTAGAACGGCAATATTGGCATCGAATCCTCTCATTTGCCACCCACGCACCCGTTAGGAAGAAACTCCTTGCATCCATCGCGCAAAGCGTACCCGGAATGCTTTAGGTTAATTGCTTGGCCCGCACAAAGTGAAGGATGCCAGAGGTCAATCTTTGGAGAAAACTACCCCCCAGGATTTGAACCTTGCACCTATTCTTTCAAGGATACAGGCTCACAAACAACTGAGACTTTTTACCACTCAACCAATAGTTCGGTGGTTTAATCATTTATAAAATAAGAGACAAATTTAGAAATCGGAAATATATTCATCTTATATATCAATTCTAATCCTAACAATCATCAACGAGAGTCGCCCACTAGAAACCATATAAATCAAAGCAAGAGGACACGATAAAATAATGACAATAATGGTAGCAAACCATCTTGAAGAACCGAATGAAGGGAGGAGCGATTAAGGTTGACAAAACACCACCATACTTCTTTAAAAAAGAGAAAGCGACAAAAGTCGAGGGAGGTGGAGCGACGGTAGCATAGAGAAAACGATGACCAAAACGTGAGGAAACTAGAACACTAGAAGACACAACTGTGGAGATAAAAAAGGTGAATATGCTGGGAACAGAGATCAGGGAGAGAGGGAGAACAAATTCAATCGAAACTTTGGCTAAAATAAACACCACTGGTTGAACATGAACCTATTCTGGCGACCATGTGCGCTGGTTGAATACTGTTATGAACCTATCACATACTAGGCTCATACCAAGTCATAAGCCCAAGTCTGAAACTCCTCGAACATCCAAACTCATAAACCATGTTTTGGTGTGCATCACATCCATTGTGAGATCATAACAAATACATGTGTCACGAAAATTCGAAGGAATACACACAAACCCCCAAACACCCGTACACACGACATCAAATGTAATATCCTACTCAAAAAAGAATTCTAAAAGCGAGGAGACACGGCCGAGCAAGAAGAGGTAAAATCCGATGACACCACTGGAATAATGAAAACGAAGGTCAAAGAGAAAAAAACGCTGGCGAATAGAAGACTATTCACTAACTCATACAGTTGAACCCTATAACGAACTCAAAATGCAAGTGACACCACCATACTTGTTACCCAAGAACGACGATTGTGGCCTAAAAAGTTTCTGAAATGCGTAAAAAGCTAGGTCGGGGAGAGAAGGGGATAGGGGAACACGAGGAAAGAAAAAAATAGGGAAAATAAAGTTTCCCGACCACCGAGATTCTAATGGTCGGAAAGGTTGAGAAAACGAGTGGAAGTTACTTTTTTTTTTTTTTAATTCTTCATACTTGTACTAGGAAAAGAATTTTTTTTTACCCCTTGTTAATGCGAATACAATTAACAGTTTGAAGAAAGCATATACTCTTATCTAATGTATATGGACTGCATGCTCGGAACGAAGCCATCTTCAATTCTAAACTTTCATGTTGCTATAGTATTCTGTGGAGCTTTAAGATCAAAGTATTGCAATTCGCGACTTCGTCGAAGCTTTGTCATGGGTTTCACTTTTATGTTTGGAAGTCCAATCCTTCCATTTTTTTATTAAATGTGTAGCTAGTCTTATGTTTGATGGAAAACCGTGTGTACTTTTCATTCAGATTAACGCAGCGGATAGTTAAAATTAAATATAATCTACATTACAAAACATGCACACGATTCACGGTTCCAAACAAGATCCAATTACACCACTTTTAATTGTCAAAATATATAAACTACAAAAGTAGGTAATAAACGGTATATCTTTCTTGAAGAAACGAATGAACTGATGGAGAGAAACTCACGATCAAAATTATGACCGTCTCTTTGGATAGTCCACACTACACTTCAAACGATCGTCAATAGATGCTAGTCCAAACTCAAGTAACAAACTAATCAACCCTTGATTAATTGAGTGAACAATTAAGTAATATTCCTTATGTATTCTTCAATTGATTTTCAACAAAAATAATGTAAACTTGAATTGTACGGAGGGTTGTAAGAAGAAGCAGTGCAAGGAAAAACTAATGCATACATGAGGTTATTAGTACTTCATTAAACATATAAGCCCAAGATTAGAGCTATAGCCATCACTACTCACTCCTTTTTTATTATCTTTTTAATTTAAAACAAGATATTGAGTATCTTGTAAACCCACTACACTTAACATGTTTTTTAGCCTTTTGTAACATAACTAGTGCACTATCTCAAAAACAATAATGTATATTCCCCTTTTGTGATCCAACTAAGCACTAGGCCATAAACATTATTAAAGATATGGAGTATATAAATTAATTACTCAATTAATTTATTAATTAATTCATAACAAATTATTTTAACTTGTTTCGTTACTTGAGTAATATATATACATCATATATATATATATATATTTCATTTGACGTCTAAGTGTATATGTGTGTGACCCCGAAGGCTCAAATGAATTTAGCCATATAGTTATATGTTGTACCTTGCACATTAATCCTACAGACTCCCACTTGTGCATGGCACAACACTAAGTAACTATACAAACAATGGATACTGTCTAGCAACAGGTCATTGTCCCCAAATTCATGTGAGGGTAGTTTCTCAGAACTGCTTATAGTAAGTGTTAAATGTCATTCATCCTTTTGTTTCAGATACTTTAGTCAAAC
Source organism: Rutidosis leptorrhynchoides (assembly GCF_046630445.1). NCBI lineage: Eukaryota > Viridiplantae > Streptophyta > Magnoliopsida > Asterales > Asteraceae > Rutidosis > Rutidosis leptorrhynchoides. The sequence goes on from NC_092337.1 coordinate 301,677,805, forward strand.
TTGAGATATGGATCATCGGTCATTCTCATTTGTTTAACAATTTTATTTCCTGATCTTAGAACTGAATTAGATCACCAAATTAATTAAGTATCATCTTAATTACATCTGGGTGCGGCCACACAAATATCTTATTCATTCATCGAGGAGCTCAAAAGTATCTAACTCTAAACATTTTGGAGGAACAAATCCTATATTGCATACACGTGTCTCTTACGAGCTTTACATTATACCCAATAATGGCCTTTATTACAGCCTTATTCAGGACAGCATTTAACCATATCAAAGTACAATATTCCACACATCGAAACGTGCATGCATCTCAAGTCTAAGGACATAAAGACATAATCACTAAAAGATTCACTATTGACAATGATCCATGTAGTGATATCTTGGTTGGGTCATTCCAATATCCATCATCAATGAATACATATGAATTTGGTCTCTACAAGTTAACTATTTATCATCAATAAATATAACCAAAACTTCATATTAATCTTAATTCATGTTATTCCCATAACATGATCGATTATGGAGATTTTGAATAATCAACAATTATTCATGGATTAAACATGCTAATATAGAACACAGTGATATAAATGAAAATGATCATACCATCAATATATCAATTCATTATGATAAAACTGTTTAATGTTTCAAAAATATCCAAATACTAAATTACAAATTAAAAAGATCAGCAGCATAACGAAGTCCAATACTACTAGCATGATCATCATGCTTGTTGTGTGTCATGGGCTTCGTGAATGGGTCAGCCACATTATCATCTGTATGAAACTTAAGAATACTAATATCATTCCTCTCAACGACTTCTTGAATGTAGTCAAAATTTCGAAGAATATGTCTGCTACCTTTACGTACACGTAATTCTTTCGCAAGTATAATAGCACTTGAATTATCACAGTACATTTCCATAGAGGATTCAATGCTGGGAACTACTCCGAGTTCAACAATAAACTTCCTAATCCAGACAGCTTCTTGAGCAGCTTTTGAAGCAGCAATGTATTCTGCTTCCGTTGTAGACTGTGCGACTGTGTTCTGCTTTGAGCTTCTCCAATCAACTGCCCCGCCATTCATGACAAAGACATACCCTGACTGGGATCGAGAATCATCTTGATCAGTTTGGAAACTAGCATCTGTATAACATCTAATACTCAAATCTTCTTCCAAACCACCGTAAACCAAAAACATATCTTTAGTTCTCCACAAATACTTAAGAATGCTCTTAACAACAATCCAATGTTCTTCACCTGGATTCTGTTGATAACAACTCGTCCAACTCAAGGCTAACGAGACATCAGGTCTAGTACATAACATGGCATACATAATGGATCCTATAGCCGAAGAATACGGAACACATTTCATTCGTCCTATCTCATCAGGTGTGATAGGACTTTGAGACTTGCTCAAGGTTATGCCCTTTTGCATGGGCAATGCTCCGCGCTTGGAGTTTTGCATGTTAAATATTCGTAAGATTTTATCAATGTATGTACTTTGACTCAAACCAATAAGCCTTTTGGATCTATTTCTATAGATCCCGATTCCTAAAATATACTTAGCTTCTCCAAGATCTTTCATGGCAAAACATTTTTCAAGCCAAGATTTGACATCTTGCAAAGTTGGAATGTCATTTTCAATAAGTAGTATGTCATCAACATACAAGATCAAGAAGATAACTTTTCTCCCACTACCTCTAATGTAAACACAGGGCTCATCTTGGTTTTGAGAAAAACCAAACTCTTTAATTTTCTGATCAAACTTAAGATTCTAGCTCCTGGATGCTTGCTTTAATCCATAAATGGATTTTAGAAGCTTGCATACTTTAGTAGGATGCTTAGGATTCACAAACCCTTCTGGCTGAACCATTAGGTCACCATTTAGGAAAGCGATTTTGACATCCATTTGCCATATTTCATAATCATGAAAAGCAGCTATGGAAATAAGTATCCTAATTGATTTAATGCTCTCGACTGGTGAAAAAGTTTCCTCATAATCAATTCCTTGAGTTTGAGTATAACCTTTTGCCACCAATCGAGCCTTAAAAGTGTTTACATTACCGTCCATGTCAGCCTTCTTCTTGAAGACCCATTTACACCCAACTGTTTTACAATTGGGTGGAAGATCAATCAAGTCCCATACTTGATTTTCTTTCATGGACTGCATCTCTGTATCCATAGCATCTCACCATTTTTCAGATTCTAAACCTGATATGGCCTCACGGTAGCTAGAGGGTTCATCATAATCTCCTAGATGAGATTCATCGGAATTAATCAGAAGATTTAACCTCTCAGGTTGATGAGGAGTTCTACTATATCTACGAATTATAGGTGCAACACGTTCTGGCTCACCAACAATGTGTTCAGCTTCAACGTGCGGTTAGCTAGTGCCTTCAGAAGGTATGTTACTTTGTGATTCTTGAATTTCTTCAAGATCTACTTTACTCCCACTGACTTCTTGTAAGAGAAGATCTCTTTCAAAGAATTCAGCAAAGCGAGCAGTAAACACTTTGTTTTCAGCTTGGTAGTAAAAGTAGTAACTCATTGTTTCTTTTCGGTATCCCACAAAGTGACATTTGATACCTCTGGGTTCTAACTTGTTTAAAGTGTCACGTTTCACATACGCTTCACAACCCCAAACTTTCAAATAAGACAACTTAGGACTCTTTCCATGCCATAACTCATATGGTGTCTTTTCTACCTTCTTGGTTGGAACCATATTGAGTATGCGTGCAGCAGAATCTAATGCATAACCCCAAAAAGACATTGATAAAGTAGTTAGATTCATCATAGATCGAACCATATCAAGTAAAGTTCAATTCCTCCATTCCGACACACCATTGTGCTGTGGTGTGTAAGGTGGAGTGAACTGTGAGACAATCCCACGATTCTTCAGGTGGTCAAAAAACTCTTGACTCATATATTCCCCTCCCTGATCAGAGCGAAGGGCTTTAATGTTCTTTCCAAGTTGATTCTCTACTTCATTTTGGAAGATTTTGAACGTTTTAAAAACTTCATGTTTATGTTTCAGCAAGTAAACATAACCATATCTACTATAATCATCAGTAAATGTAACGAAGTAGGTGTGATGACCCGGGAATTTCCGACCAAATTTAAATTTGAATCTTATATGGTTTCGAACACGATAAGCAAAGTCTGTAATCTTGAAGTCTCAAAACCTTTGAACTGTGTACATGTATACATTTGACCTTTGACAAATCCCGACGATTCACGAACAGTTGTTTGTAAATAAATATGTACATATACATAATGTAGAATATATAATAATTTGAAACTATAAAATATAATTTAAACATTAAAACTAAATATGTAAGATAAGATATAAAATAATTAAGTTATACTTAAAATGAATTTATATTAAATATATGATTTTTTATAGATAATTACTACTATATGTACATTATAGTATAGATAAAATTTATAAACAAGAAATGTTCAATAAAAGTTAATATATAATATAAGTAATGATTCATATATATAATACAAGTATAAATATAGCGATATAATAATATTGTTATTACTTCCAATATTAATATCAATATTAGTGTTAATAATATTATTTATATATATAATCTAAAGAAATGAATTTGATATATATATATATATATATATATATATATATATATATATATATATATATATATATATATATATATATATATATATATATATATATATATATATAGATTAATATTGTATCATTACTGTTAATATTATAATTATTATTAATAATATTAGTAATATTAGTATTATTGTTATTTACAATATTATTGTGATGCATTTTATAGTAATTGATATCATTATCATTAGCAATATTATTATTGCTATTATATTATTAAAGATTTGTATTATTAATATTACAATATAAAGAGTAGTATTATATTTGTTATATTTATTAATAAGATTAAAAAAATATATATATATATTTTATAAATATAAGAGATATATAAAAATGAAAATAAATACAGATATATTAGGAAAACAGTATTTATATTATTATTTAGTAATATTACAACCTATTATTATTAATGTATTATTAATTATAAATTGTTAATATTATATATAAATTAATTAATTTTATAAATAAAAATCAGGAAAAAAATGATCTAAAACCGTTGCACATTCCTTTCAATCCACATCTAAATTATTGTTTATTATCTGTAACTGGTTACCAGTCGATATCTGAAGCTCAGTACCATCCAAATGCAGTTGAAGGTCTATGTCACTTTTTATTTTTTTATATGTTTTTTCTTCTGATGGAATATATGTTTGTCAATCGAATCCAGTTACAAAACAACTCCAATTAAGTAAAATTAACTGTAATGTTATCACTTAACCTTTATATAACTTTGTACTAATGCAATTCGAACAGAAAGGAAGGGAATTAAATTGTAATTTTATAAAAAGGCAGCTAGTCCCCTGTTCGCTGCAACGTTTTATTAAAAAGATCGAATTCGATTATATTTTCAAAATCTTTAAATGTGGAGTTGTTAGGAGGTTTCTAAGCAAGTTCTCAGTAAATTTTCAAGTCTCAATTTTATATACTGAGTGTGAATTTTTGAGTCAAACACAATTTGTAAAAAGTCAAATATGTTCGTTCATCGAGTAATTCGAAATCTAAAGGATGTTTCAGTAGCAATTGAGGGTCCAGATAGCTTCCAGGAGAGATTTTCAAACTCTTTCATTTTATAACCTTTGTCTAAAACACCTTAGAAATCAAAAACGCGATTTGTGTTCTTGTGTTCTTCAAACGAGCTGCTACAGCAATTTTTTTTATTTATTTATTCTGTTTTGTTTTAAATTAATTCAAATCAAACTATAAAGGTTTCTGTTTATTATTGAATCTTAAATCAAGAATTAAATTAGTTACTTAGATTGAGGGATTCTGGTCGATCACAGCTGAAGAGGTTGAAGGAGAAAATAAAACAGAAATTTAAAATGGTTTAAATAAATAATTTTGTCTGATAAAACAGAAAAAGAGCAGTAGCTCAGCTGGTTCAATGATGTGTTCGGGTTTGCAAGTGGTCTCGGGTTCGAGCCTAGGAGTGGGCTTTTTTTCTTTATTTTTGGGATTCATTACAATGGAGGTAGTTTCTTTTTTTATCACTATTATTGTTTTTATTATTATGATTATTATTATTGATATTATTATGATTATTTCTATGATTGTTATTATTAGTAATATAGTAATTTTTATTAACATCATAGTTGCAAGAATTAAAAGTATTACTAATATTATTATTATTAATATTAACTGTTATGAATATCATAATTATTATTATTGTTATTATCATTAGGTATTAAAATCATAATTATTAGTATTATTATTATTATGTATTATGAACTTTAGCTATTAGTATTATCATTATTACTAATACAAGTGTTAATTACCCTTTTATTATTATTATTAGCATAACCCTAATTACAACTATGATTATTATCATTATTATTATTATTATTGTTATTATTAATATTATTATTATTATAAGGTTTATTATTATTATTATCAACATCCTTAGTATTAGTATGTGTATCATTTTAAAACTGTTAGTATTATTAATATGGACATAGGTAATATTATTAATATTAGCATTTTCATTAATACGAATATCATTAACAAGTACTATTATAATTGAAAATTAATATATAATTACTACTAAAAGTATCTTTACTTTAAATCTATATTTTTATAAAAACTATTATTAATACTATCATTAATATTATTAGTACTATGAAAATTATTATTATTATTATCAGTATAATTATTCTAGTGTTATTATAACTAATATTTTGTAAACAAGAGCGTAATTATATAAAAGTAAATTTAAAATACATAACTTAACCATATTAATATTGTTATATACAAAATGAATACATTTAATTAAATAATGAAATATATATAAATTATTAATATAAAAATTATATCACAAATAATAATATATATATTTATTCGATTACGATTATATATATATTAATGATTACACAAATAATATAGGTTCGTGAATTCGAGGCCAACCCTGCATTGTTCAGTTGTTCGATATAGTCATATGTATTTTTACTACAATATACATTAGGTAAGTTTCATTTACCTTTTTACCCTTTATATTTTTGGGCTGAGAATACATGCGTAATTTTTTTATAAATGTTTTACGAAATAGACACAAGTAATCGAAACTACATTATATGGTTGAATTATCGAAATCAAATATGCCCCTTTTTATTAAGTCTGGTAATCTAAGAATTAGGGAACGGACACCCTAATTGACGCAAATCCTAAGGATAGATCTATCGGGCCCAACAAGCCCCATCCAAAGTACCGGATGCTTTAGTACTTCGAAATTTATATCATGTCCGAAGGAGGATCCCGGAATGATGGGGATATTCTTATATGCATATTGTGAATGTCGGTTACCAGGTGTTCAATCCATATGAATGATATTTTTGTCTCTATGCATGGGACGTTTATTTATGAGAAATGAAAATCTTGTGGTCTATTAAAATGATGGAAACGATTGTTTATGTTAAACTAATGAACTCACCAACCTTTTGGTTGACACTTTAAAGCATGTTTATTCTCAGGTATGAAAGAAATCTTCCGCTGTGCATTTGCTCATTTTAAAGATACTACTTGGAGTCATTCATGACATATTTCAAAAGACGTTGCATTCGAGTCATCGAGTTCATCAAGATCATTATTAAGTTAATTATAATTGGATGTATTATGAAATGGTATGCATGTCGTCGACTTTCAATGAAATGAAAGTTTGTCTTTTAAAACGAATGCAATGTTTGTAAAATGTATCATATAGAGGTCAAGTACCTCGCGATGTAACTAACTATTGTGAATCGTTTGTAATCGATGTGGACTTTGTCCGGATGGATTAGGACGGGTTCTTTCAGTTGGTATCAGAGCGGTGGTCTTAGCGAACCAGGTCTGCATTATTGTGTCTAACTGATAAGTCGTTAGGATGCATTAGTGAGTCTGGACTCCGACCGTGTCTGCATGTCAAAAGTTTTGCTTATCATTTCGTGTCGAAACTTTCCTGCTTATCATTCTTAGGGAATCAGTTGCTTATCATTCTTAATCTAGACATATCTTACTGCCTGGATTGCATGAATAGTGTATAGACAAAATTCATATCTTAGCGTATCTGTTAATTCATATTTTAGCATATCTATTACTGAAAACTTTACCTAACATATTCCGTAGATTCCTCCGTAACTTATGGGATTTTAGTATTATATATGCATATGTAAATTATGTATTACAGGGTACTAATCTACATCATATTCTATTCCTTATCGAAAATCCTTCATCTGATCGTACGAGACGAATCCCTCAACCAGTTCGAATCCCTCGGATTCCGACAGCTATTCTAATTTGGAGTTTCATATAAGCTCTGAAATCATTGTCACTAGAATGAATCAACCAATTCATCTGATGGGTTCGTAGTCGACTTAATCAATGGAGACGCGCAGAAGACAATCCCTTCCATTAGCCGAATTCACCTCTTGGCGAGGAACCTGAAGCACTTACCGGCAAAGCTATTCGAAACACCATTTTCAGCCTCATTTCTAGAGTATCTCATCACGACTATATACTATCTCAAATCCTAGATCTTATTCATTCGCTCGTTCCGACCGACAATCATCCCGGAGTAATACAAGAAGTCAACGAACTTCGCGCTCGAGTAATCAATTTGGAGAATAATGGTGCAAAACGTACCAGCTTCAGCAACATCACCTGCATCAACAGTGCAACCAACAACATAAGTTTCAACATTACATGCTCAACATCTCATTCTGTTCCTCGAGTATAATCATCGTTCTACGAATCATTCTACATTATTTATCTTCGTTCGACATGGCAATTATATAATCTTTAATGTTTTAGAGATTATATATTCTTATTCTGATGGTAAATCAAATGAGTCTAATATCATATTGACTCATTAAATCCATGATTACATCTGAGGAAAATATATATGCAAGTATATTTTCATAAAGATTGTAATTAAAAATTCTTTTGTACAAACTGTTAATGGTGAAAATATTTTAACGGGTAGGTGTAACATCCCGTTTTTCCCGTACATATTGAAAGGTACATACTTAATCATTGTACGTTTGTAACTTGCTAGACTATGCGTAAATGTCTAGATATATATATATATATATATATATATATATATATATATATATATATATATATATACTTGATAATGTGTGCGAATACAAGTTTATACATGGGCTTTGTTAGCGTTAAGTCTTATGAGACTATTGTTGAAGGTTAGGCGAATATAGGAAGCGAGATTTAAGTGTACGAATTAAATAAAATCAAATTTTGTTTAAGGTTGTCGAAGTGTCCAGGTGACGGCCAATGCCGCGCCGCGACACATTGGGCCGCGCCGCGGCATATAAAGCAAATCCAGATCAGCAATTGGATTAAGAAGGGTCGATTTTCCCCTTATGTGTCGCGCCACGACAAAGGGGTCCGCGCCGCGGCATTTCAAGCGAACCAGGTTCAGAAAGTGGGTTAAGAGAGGTTGTTTTTCCTTCGTAATGTCGCGCCGCGACATATAGCACCGCGCCGCGACAACTCTGCAGTTCTGACTCCGATTTTAGCTCAAATTGAATGACTTCAAGGGGCAAATTGGTAATTTCGCGTATAAATCAGATGGGAGCATTAAATCCCAACCACTCACCCATTTCATTTATTTCTTTTCTCTTTTCTTTCCAATTTCTCTCTCAAAACTTAAAACCCAATTGAATTAAAAGCAAGATTTGAGAGTGAAGGATTGAGGGTTGATCTTTGGAGCAAGAATTAAAGTTGTTCCTTGTGTCTCTAGCTACGCGTTGATAGTCTCGGTAAGTTCTAACTCTAAGTTTTGAGTTTTAATTAGTTTATGCTAGGGTTTTGTTCCTTTGGAACTTATGTGACCCATTTGGGGTTAAAATGGGCGAACTTGGGTTGTGTTGAGGAAAGAAAACCCAAATGGCCATAACCTAGGGTTTGGTCTTATGATTTGGGGTTATAAATGTTAAATGGCGTTTTTAGTCACTAACACGCTTGTTAAAGTTGAAAGAGATGTTATTTGGGTCATGTTTGACAAGTTTGGTAGTGAAAGTGTTAAATGGATCTAAAATGGGCTAGTTGACCTAGTTTGGGTGAAATGGGTATGAATTAACCTAAGTTTGTGTTAGTTGATGTTAGTAGACTTAATTTACTAGCTTTAGTGATTAAAGTTGGGTCTTGGCCATTTAAGGGCGGTTTTGGTATGGTTGAGTCATTTAATGCGAATTGGGTCATTAAATGCTCAAGTAAGTGTATTGTGGTTAATTCCACTAGTTGTGTAATCGAATGTGTACTTATGTAATTAGGTACTTTGCTTTGAAGCCTTCGGAAGCATTTAAATCACCACCGAAGTGTTAAGGTGAGTGGAATAATTATATGCGTAGGTATATAATATATTTATTTGTGGTAGCGTGAGATGTGAAGTGTTGAGGTGTTAAGACACCACGTTTCACGTGACGAGTGAAGCATCGAGGTGTTAAGATGCCACTCGAGGTGAAGCATCGAGGTGTTAAGATGCCACCTAGGAGTGAAGTGTCGAGGTGTTAAGACGCCACTCCATGTTAAAGGGTGAAGTGTCGAGGTGTTAAGACGCCACCCGAGGGTGAAGTATCGAGGTGTTAAGATGCCACACGGGGGTTAGTGATACGAGGTGCTAAGTACACTAATGGATGTTATGAACACCAATGGGAAATTCGAGTACCATCCCTTGTATGATTGGTTAACCATGGTTATTGTGTTGTAGTGTAAGTATATTATATTGTACGGTTTGTATATATGCTATTGCATTGCTAGCTTGTGATATTGGAAGTTTATAGTTTATAATTGAGATGATAAGCTAATTGTGTTGCTAGCATGTATGCGGTATGTGTTTAAGTGTTTGCAAGTAAGTATATTATATATGTACGTGTATAATTATTGCATTCACTAAGCGTTAGCTTACCCCTCTCGTTGTTTATCTTTTTAGTCACAGGTACAGATAAGGGCAAAGGGGTTATCGGGCATTAAGTGGCCCTTGATGATGTTTTGTTGAAGCTTGGAAGTTGGCCTAATGTGTTGGGTAGTTTAGTCCCAAACCATGTTCGAGTGTCGTTTGGATTATAAACTACCATTGTATTCGGTCAAACTTGTATTAACTTAATTAACGGCCATTGTGCCTTTTGTAAACATTGGTAATGGTTGTACGGTTTAATGAAACTTGTGAGTTGGTCTACATATTTAATTGGTGCATAAATGTGTATATTATAAAAAAACAATTTATAGCGTGCGGAGTACGGGTTGGGTTGTTTCAAGTGGTATCAGAGCATGGTCTAAGGGATTTAGGCGACTTGAGATAGGCGCCTAGACTTAGACTTTATTGTGTATGCGCGTTATGCGGGACTTGTAGGAGACGGGTCGGACCGGGAGTTGATTAGTGCTTAGGTTTATGTGAACTAACCTTGCGCTAATTGTTTTGTGTGGTGTTAGCAATCGTCAAGCAAGATAGACGTTGTACTAGTGAGTTAATGCGATGTGCTCGCGTAACAATGATTAGCTACCATTGTTACGGGTTCAAATCGTGTCAAACAAGCGATGTACGACGATTGTTGAGCAAGATGGGGTAGTGTGGTGTATATGTATATACTTATGTGTTAAATCCTTTTCGTCTCGTTGTTTAATCTATTCCGTCTTATAGAATGAAGATGAGAAACGGGCATGATATCAACGGCGGAGGTACTAGTGAAGAAGTCGAGTTTACGGCCAAGGTTGAGGCCATTTTGAAAAGGCATCATGAGGCTTTTCTCGAGGACGTTAAGAAGATGTTCCTAGATACGATTGACGAGCAATTAGTCAATGTGGTAAAGGAGCAAGTTAAGGCCGTTCTTCGCGAAGATAATGTGGGAAGACGGGACTTTTTCTATAAGAATTTCAAGGACTCTCAACCTCCCTCTTTTGATGGTGAAAGAGATCCTCTTAAGAGCGCCCGTTGGATCTCCGATATGGAGGGGGCCTTCCGTACTTGTGAATGTCCTCTCGATAAGAGGACAAGGTACGGGTGTAGTATGTTGAGGGGCGATGCCAAGTTGTGGTGGGACGCAAAGCTCCAAGTTTATGGTGAAGAGCAATGCATGGAATTCACTTGGGATGAATTCAAGTCCGAATTTTTCAAGGAATACCGAACTTCGGCAGATCTTACTAGGCTTAAGGACGAGTTACGTTCCTTGAGGCAAGGGTCGATGGATTTGAACACTCTCAAATCCGTGTTTTTGTCCAAGACCCAATTTTGCCCGGAGTACGTCGGGAATGATAAAATGTTGAAGGAAGATTTCTATCGAACCTTGAACGACAACTATCAAGATAAGATTAGTGTGAATGTAGTGAAAAGCTTTGATGAGTTGTTTGACATGGCCAAAGGTTTCGAGTCGCTCATCTTAAGAAAGAGTGGTTTTACTTTTGGCAAGAGAAAAAGTGAAGGTTCGAGCTATTCAAACTTTTCGAACAAAAAGAACAAGAAAAGTTCCGAAAGTGTCAATAGCGTGAAGAAGGGCGCTTCCGGTGGTTTTACTTTTACGTGCTATAATTGTGGGCAAGCGGGTCATATGGCTCGTGATTGTCCAAAACCATCTTCCGGAAACAAGCTCACTTGTTTTAATTGCGGTAAAGAAGGGCATAAGAAGCCGGAGTGTCCCGATTTGCGCAACGATAATGTTAAGTGTCTAGAGAAGGCGGCGGGTACGGCTAGGGGTCGCAACTATTTGATGACCAATGATGAGGCCAAGCAATCCAATGAAGTCATCTCAGGTACTTTCATAGTTAACTCTAATCCGACACGGATACTTTTTGATAGTGGGGCTAATTTGTCCTTTGTGTCGCCTTGATTTGTGCCTAAGTTAAATAAACCGCTAGTTAAGTTAAGTCATCCGGTAGAAGTTGAAATAGCGGATGGCAAGACGGCGCTAGTGGTTGATGTGTGTAAGAATTGTAATGTTGTATTTGGTTCCGAAACGTTTAAGATCGATCTTATTCCGATGACTTTGGGTGATTTTGATATTGTTATTGGTATGGATTGGCTCGATCTTAATAGAGCCGATATTGCATGCCATGATAAATTCATTCGGGTGAAGACCCCAAGTGGGGGAGAATTAATTATTCATGGCGATAAGCGAAGGAGACTTGTACCGATATGCACTTTTGCACGAGCACGTCGTTTCCTTGTTAGTGGTGGCATGGTTTTTCTTGCCCATGTTGTTGATACTCGTGATGAGCCACCAACCATTCGTGAAATCCCTGTGGTTAATGAATTTGAAGACGTTTTTCCGGATGAGTTACCGGGTGTCCCGGCGAAAAGACAAGTTGAATTTCGCATTGAGTTGGTTCCGGGGGCTACCCCCATTGCTAAAACTCCTTATCGTTTAGCACCAACGGAAATGCAAGAGTTGTTAAACCAAACCCAAGAGTTGCTTGAAAAGGGTTTCATTCGACCGAGTGCTTCTCCATGGGGCGCTCCGGTTTTGTTTGTGAAAAAGAAAGATGGTAGTATGCGGATGTGCATCGATTATCGGGAGTTGAATAAAGTGACGATCAAGAATCGTTATCCATTGCCTCGGATTGACTATTTGTTTGATCAACTCCAAGGTGCAACGTATTTCTCTAAAATCGACCTACGGTCCGGCTATCACCAAATGCGGGTCCGTGAGGAAGATATTGAGAAAACGGCTTTTCGAACGCGTTATGGGCATTTTGAGTTTGTGGTAATGCCTTTTGGTCTTACGAATGCACCGGTGGCATTCATGGATCTTATGAACCGAGTGTGCCAACCTATGTTGGACAAGTCGGTAATTGTGTTCATTGACGACATACTCGTTTATTCGAAGAGTATGAAGGAACATGAACATCATTTGCGGTGTGTGTTAAAGACGTTGCGGAAGGAGAAGTTGTATGCAAAATTCTCAAAATGTGAATTTTGGCTAAGGGAAGTTCAATTCCTTGGCCATATTGTGAATATGGACGGTATTCAAGTAGATCCGGGGAAGATAGAGACGGTAAAGAGTTGGGGACGACCGACTACGCCTACGAAAATCCGAAGTTTTCTCAGATTGGCCGGGTATTATCGTCGGTTTATCCAAGACTTTTCTAAGATTGCTTCTCCATTGACGAAGTTGACGAGAAAGAACACGAGATTTAATTGGGAGAACGAGCAAGAAATTGCTTTTCAATTGTTAAAAGAGAAGTTGTGTCAAGCTCCGGTGTTAGTGTTGCCGAAAGGTGTAGAAGACATGACGGTCTATTGTGATGCGTCTTTAAATGGACTCGGGTGTGTTCTAATGCAAAGAGGTAAAGTCATCGCTTATGCCTCTCGACAATTAAAAGAACACGAAACGAGATATCCGACTCATGATCTTGAGTTGGCGGCGGTTGTTCATGCGTTGAAAATTTGGCGCCACTACTTGTATGGTGTCAAATGTACGATTTATTCGGATCATAAGAGTTTGAAACATCTTTTTGATCAACGAGATTTGAATTATCGTCAACGTAGATGGATGGATGTGGTGAAAGATTATGATTGTGAAATACTTTATCATCCGGGTAAGGCGAATGTGGTCGCGGATGCGTTGAGTCGAAAGAGTCAACATCCAGCGATACGAGTAGGATCGTTACGTTTGATTATTACTAACGATTTTCTTGTAAAGCTTGGTGAGATTCAAATTGAGGCTTTTGTTAACAATAAGCATGAGGAACGAATCATGGGGCAAACGGAATTCATTACCTTAGGCCCGCATGGTTTGTTGTCCTTTCAAGGACGAGTGTGGGTGCCTAGAATGGGAGATTTCCAACGAGTGCTACTTGTTGAAGCACATAAGTCAAAGTATTCCATTCATCCGGGCGCGACAAAAATGTATCTTGATTTGAAGAAGGAGTATTGGTGGCCGGGCATGAAACGTGATGTTGTTAAGTATGTTGAACAATGCATCACGTGTTTGCAAGTTAAAGCTGAACACCAAAAGCCGTATGGTATGTTACAACCGTTAGAAATCCCGAAATGGAAATGGGAGCACATTACCATGGATTTCATCACAAAGTTACCTAAAACGGCGAGAACCCAATTTGATTCAATTTGGGTGATAGTCGATCGATTGACGAAAAGTGCCTTATTTCTTCCCATTCGGGAAGCGATATCGTCGGAAACCTTGGCTAAGTTGTTTATCAAGGAAGTGATCTCAAGGCATGGGGTTCCTATATCCATTGTTTCGGATCGAGATACCCGTTTTACATCTCGGTTTTGGGAAAAGTTTCATGAAGATATGGGTACACAATTGAAATTGAGCACGGCGTACCATCCTCAAACGGACGGTCAAACCGAACGTACGAATCAAACATTGGAGGATATGTTACGTGCGTGTATTATTGATTTTGGTGGTAGTTGGGACGAGCACTTACCTTTGGTGGAATTCTCGTACAATAATAGTTATCATACTAGTATCGGGATGCCACCGTATGAGATGCTTTATGGACGAAGGTGTCGAACCCCGATTTGTTGGGGTGAAGTGGGTCAAAGGGAAATCGGGAGTACCGATTTGGTCTTAGAAACGAATAGCAAGATTGATATGATTCGAGAGCATTTGAAAAAGGCTCAAGATAGACAAAAGTCGTATGCCGACAAACGTAGACGAATGATCGAATTTCAAGAAGGTGACATGGTGATGCTTAAGGTTTCGCCATGGAAAGGTGTTATTCGGTTTCGAAAACGAGGAAAGTTAGCTCATCGGTTTATCGGTCCGTTTAAGATTTTAGCTCGTGTTGGCGAAGTTGCATATCGTTTGGAATTACCCGAAGAGCTTGCGGGGATCCATAATACATTTCATGTTTCCCATCTCCGTAAGTGTCTTGCGGATGATTCTTCATGGGTGCCTTTAGATGAGATCGAGCTAAACAATAAGTTAGAGTATATTGAGAAGCCGATTGCTATACTCGATGAGAAGGTTAAAAGGTTGAGAAATAAAGAGGTTAGGACTTTTAAAGTTCAATGGCGTCGTAGTAAAGGTTCTGAGTTTACTTGGGAGCCTTAAGAATTTGTGTTGGTTTATCTTCCCTCTTGTCATGCGGCTTGGATCGCGAGGACGCGCTCCGATTCAAGTGGGGGAGAGTTGTAACATCCCGTTTTTCTCGTACATATTGAAAGGTACATACTTAATCATTGTACGTTTGTAACTTGCTAGACTATGCGTAAATGTCTAGATATATATATATATATATATATATATATATATATATATATATATATATATATATATATATATATATATATATATATATATATACTTGATAATGTGTGCGAATACAAGTTTATACATGGGCTTTGTTAGCGTTAAGTCTTATGAGACTATTGTTGAAGGTTAGGCGAATATAGGAAGCGAGATTTAAGTGTACGAATTAAATAAAATCAAATTTTGTTTAAGGTTGTCGAAGTGTCCAGGTGACGGCCAATGCCGCGCCGCGACACATTGGGCCGCGCCGCGGCATATAAAGCAAATCCAGATCAGCAATTGGATTAAGAAGGGTCGATTTTCCCCTTATGTGTCGCGCCGCGACAAAGGGGTCCGCGCCGCGGCATTTCAAGCGAACCAGGTTCAGAAAGTGGGTTAAGAGAGGTTGTTTTTCCTTCGTAATGTCGCGCCGCGACATATAGCGCCGCGCCGCGACAACTCTACAGTTCTGACTCCGATTTTAGCTCAAATTGAATGACTTCAAGGGGCAAATTGGTAATTTCGCGTATAAATCAGATGGGAGCATTAAATCCCAACCACTCACCCATTTCATTTATTTCTTTTCTCTTTTCTTTCCAATTTCTCTCCCAAAACTTAAAACCCAATTGAATTAAAAGCAAGATTTGAGAGTGAAGGATTGAGGGTTGATCTTTGGAGCAAGAATTAAAGTTGTTCCTTGTGTCTCTAGCTACGCGTTGATAGTCTCGGTAAGTTCTAACTCTAAGTTTTGAGTTTTAATTAGTTTATGCTAGGGTTTTGTTCCTTTGGAACTTATGTGACCCATTTGGGGTTAAAATGGGCGAACTTGGGTTGTGTTGAGGAAAGAAAACCCAAATGGCCATAACCTAGGGTTTGGTCTTATGATTTGGGGTTATAAATGTTAAATGGCGTTTTTAGTCACTAACACGCTTGTTAAAGTTGAAAGAGATGTTATTTGGGTCATGTTTGACAAGTTTGGTAGTGAAAGTGTTAAATGGATCCAAAATGGGCTAGTTGACCTAGTTTGGGTGAAATGGGTATGAATTAACCTAAGTTTGTGTTAGTTGATGTTAGTAGACTTAATTTACTAGCTTTAGTGATTAAAGTTGGGTCTTGGCCATTTAAGGGCGGTTTTGGTATGGTTGAGTCATTTAATGCGAATTGGGTCATTAAATGCTCAAGTAAGTGTATTGTGGTTAATTCCACTAGTTGTGTAATCGAATGTGTACTTATGTAATTAGGTACTTTGCTTTGAAGCCTTCGGAAGCATTTAAATCACCACCGAAGTGTTAAGGTGAGTGGAATAATTATATGCGTAGGTATATAATATATTTATTTGTGGTAGCGTGAGATGTGAAGTGTCGAGGTGTTAAGACACCACGTTTCACGTGACGAGTGAAGCATCGAGGTGTTAAGATGCCACTCGAGGTGAAGCATCGAGGTGTTAAGATGCCACCTAGGAGTGAAGTGTCGAGGTGTTAAGACGCCACTCCATGTTAAAGGGTGAAGTGTCGAGGTGTTAAGACGCCACCCGAGGGTGAAGTATCGAGGTGTTAAGATGCCATGATACGAGGTGCTAAGTACACTAATGGATGTTATGAACACCAATGGGAAATTCGAGTACCATCCCTTGTATGATTGGTTAACCATGGTTATTGTGTTGTAGTGTAAGCATATTATATTGTACGGTTTGTATATATGCTATTGCATTGCTAGCTTGTGATATTGGAAGTTTATAGTTTATAATTGAGATGATAAGCTAATTGTGTTGCTAGCATGTATGCGGTATGTGTTTAAGTGTTTGCAAGTAAGTATATTATATATGTACGTGTATAATTATTGCATTCACTAAGCGTTAGCTTACCCCTCTCGTTTTTTATCTTTTTAGTCGCAGGTACGGATAAGGGCAAAGGGGTTATCGGGCATTAAGTGGCCCTTGATGATGTTTTGTTGAAGCTTGGAAGTTGGCCTAATGTTTTAGGTAGTTTAGTCCCAAACCATGCTCGAGTGTCGTTTGGATTATAAACTACCATTGTATTCGGTCAAACTTGTATTAACTTAATTAACGGCCATTGTGCCTTTTGTAAACATTGGTAATGGTTGTACGGTTTAATGAAACTTGTGAGTTGGTCTACATATTTAATTGGCGCATAAATGTGTATATTATAAAAAAAAATTTATAGCGTACGGAGTACGGGTTGGGTTGTTTCAGTAGTTAATACCCGAAGAATATTTAGATTTCACATTAATAAGTTACATTTTACGTTCTTCGAATCTGATCCAACAGTCATTTACTATCCTACTTACATCTACAGATATACGTATCCGTTCACCGCAGAATAACTATTTTCATTCAAACTCATAATTGGATTTTGACCTATCAGAATCCAACAAGTGGCATAATGAAGAAAACATTGGACAAGATAAAATTTGTTAGAAACAAACGAATTAACTATGAGAAATTTTGTTAAGAATCCACGCTAACTGTTCCTAACTAATTGTTCCTAGCTAACTGATTACATTTTAATTATCGCAATTTATTTATCGCAATTTATTTTATCGCAATTTAATTATCGCAATTTTAATTATCGTTATTTAATTTCTGTTATTTACTTTACGCATTTTATTTATCATCATTTAATTCCTGTATTTATTTTACGCACTTTAAATATCGGGATACGTATACAAGGTTTTGACATATCATATCGACGCATCTATATATATTATTTGGAATCACCATAGACACTCTATATGCAGTAATGATCGAGTTCTCTATACAGGGTTGAGGTTGATTCTCAAATAATATATATACTTTGAGTTGTGATCGAGTCTGAGACGTATACGGGTCACGATACGTATTAATTAATTCGAATATTATATATTAAATTATATATGAATTATTGGACTGTTAAATGTGGACTATCGACTGTGGACTAATGACATTGGATAATTAAAATGAATTAAAATATTGATTATAACATATGAAACTAAATAATTCTTCAAGTTTGCCACTTGATCTCATCTTAAACCTCATTGTATCTCGACGATTACAATCTGCGTTCAAACCTGTCATAATTCCTGAAAACACCTCAATCGAGAGGATGAACCAACTGCACTCCATCTATGGAAGAAAAGATTGACGCACATAGTTATGCACCTGAAAACTCCCGGACCCTAAGTAAAAGTTTAACACGTGTCTGTGTTAGCTCCTTTGGCATTGTTATTACCGAAAATAACATTGCAACTCTTTTTCAAATTAGTCAATTTTATCACAGCTTCAACAAATCAACTTCAACTTCCATTCGAATTAGCCTTATTATAACCTCGATATATAAGTTTGCCTGTCGTCATCGTTACCGGAGAACCGTTTATATTTCACCACATTAGCAGTAAAATTACCAGCAACTTCAATGAATTTGGATTTTCTGAAAAATCATTATATTTATTGAAACCTCATCTTGTATTCATCTATACCCTGTAACAATAATTGTCATACCAATTACCGGGAATCAGCAATCAGTATTTCGAATCTCGTAGCATTTCTACATCAATAGTTATATGTATACATATAACAATTATCTCCTAGAATTACGACCTTCAATTCTGAAATTTTGAGAAGGCACCTAGTTTACGAATCGATACTCTGAATGTTGAAAAAGCTGAATGAAGCAGCAAAAACTGTAGGCAACTGTAAATGACATTAGTCGTCGGAAGTTTGATGATAAAGAAAGGAGTGTTAAGAACGCTCGATAGAAAATTGGGTATTGAAAAACAGATTGAACTACCCATGAAGGAGACGAAGGACAAATACAAGGACCAAATCATATATTCAAAGGATTCAGGTAATTCTGGATCCATTGAAATCTTTAGAGAATATCTTGCTCCGAAGTCATGTTAAAATCTTGCAAAAAATCTTTCTCCATCAACCATCGAACTTAGAAATTTCCAAAATATCATCATCAATATTTTCGATATTTCTGAGGATATTTTCATAAATATTCTCCTCCGAAATTATATACCTCTTCGTGCTTCCCGTGTATCATTATATTGGAAACATTCAATAGAAAATTTAGTACCGAAAAGCAGATTATGCGAAACAAGGAAGAAAGCCGTGGACAAATCACAAAGAATAAGTTTGACTTCAAAGAATCCAAATGATTCAATGTCTGCTAAAGTCTTTAGTGAATATCTTGCTCCTTACTCTAAACCCTTACAGATAATAGTTTCTATCATCCTCTGATCTTAGATATTCCGAGATATTATCGTATCTTTCATTATAAATATCATCCATATTTTTGGAGATATTTTTATAACTATTTTTATCTGAAATCATTAATCTTTTCGTGCTATCAGTATTACATCATATAGAAACTGTTAGTTTCTATATTCTGTAAACTTTCGAGCTTAAAATATGAACGTTATTGAAGTAATGTTGGGAACTGATGCATGAGTTAGTATAATATAATGACACTTGATCAACGTGATTATATTACAGTAAGTCATGCTGAGTTTCTAATGGAGTGTGATGATTCACATTACCATCATTATGTGCCATGTTACACGATTCTTTCATTCTACTTAACCTCTAAACATATCAAGAAAATATTTTCTTGATGGTTCTGTCTTTTCCGTAACTTCTGGTAATTTAACAAATTAAATCGTGCTATTACCTTTTCTTTCCGCTTAGAACATTAAGTTATGTTCATTCGAAATTTATACGTACGAATTCAAGATGTCTTAATCGCTTTACTTCAGGTCGGGGAGAAAACAAAAACATGGAGCCTCGAAATACAAATTGGAGTATAAATCGCAGCAAACAAGAAAGATCATAAACCGTGTATGTCTATGCGAATGGCAAGATAAAGACACAGGAGGATCAGGAATACAATAATCCCTAGAGCGTAATAGAAGTAAACAGATTCTTCTGTTGGCAAATGAAAAAGAAGAATCATTGTTGCAATGACCAGAATAATATTCAGAATTAGAATTGGATTGAGCATTTTCACAATTCTTAAGAGAATAGATTGAGGAAGAAAGTATATGAGTGATGAAAATAAAAGGAACGAAAGAGGTTGATTTATAGCGAAGCGATCGAGGCAGATATCCGCATTTAATTTAAGAGATCTTAATTACCTTATTCAACGAAGAATCAGATCTTTGATTTTCTTCAAATCCCTTGAATTCCGGAATTCAACCAAGACAACGTCAAAAGTTAATATGCGCCTTATTTTTTAAATTCAACCATGACTAGTCAAAAGTTATGATGAACCATGTCTTTCTCATTTCACTATTTAGTGATAGCTTCACTCGTACTCCTCGAGTAATCGAATTACCTTATCCACATTACTTAATGATAATAAAATCTATTTACCAACTCATAATCGTCAGGGAAACATATTTACTGTTAGCCATGATGACCTCACTCAAATTTCGGGACGAAATTTCTTTAACGGGTAGGTACTGTCATGACCCGGGAATTTTCGACCAAATTTAAATTTGAATCTTATATGGTTTCGAACACGATAAGCAAAGTCTGTAATCTTGAAGTCTCAAAACCTTTGAACTATGTACATGTATACATTTGACCTTTGACAAATCCCGACGATTCACGAACAGTTGTTTGTAAATAAATATGTACATATACATAATGTAGAATATATAATAATTTGAAACTATAAAATATAATTTAAACATTAAAACTAAATATGTAAGATAAGATATAAAATAATTAAGTTATACTTAAAATGAATTTATATTAAATATATGATTTTTTATAGATAATTACTACTATATTTACATTATAGTATAGATAAAATTTATAAACAAGAAATGTTCAATAAAAGTTAATATATAATATAAGTAATGATTCATATATATAATACAGGTATAAATATAGCGATATAATAATATTGTTATTACTTCCAATATTAATATCAATATTAGTGTTAATAATATTATTTATATATATAATCTAAAGATATGAATTTGATATATATATATATATATATATATATATATATATATATATATATATATATATATATATATATATATATATATATATATATATATATATATATATATATATATATATATATATATATATAGATTAATATTGTATCATTACTGTTAATATTATAATTATTATTAATAATATTAGTAATATTAGTATTATTGTTATTTACAATATTATTGTGATGCATTTTATAGTAATTGATATCATTATCATTAGCGATATTATTATTGCTATTATATTATTAAAGATTTGTATTATTAATATTACAATATAAAGAGTAGTATTATATTTGTTATATTTATTAATAAGATTAAAAATATATATATATATTTTATAAATATAAGAGATATATAAACACGAAAATAAATACAGATATATTAGGAAAACAGTATTTATATTATTATTTAGTAATATTACAACCTATTATTATTAATGTATTATTAATTATAAATTGTTAATATTATATATAAATTAATTAATTTTATAAATAAAAATCAGGAAAAAATGATCCAAAACCGTTGCACATTCCTATCAATCCACATCTAAATTTTTGTTTATTGTCTGTAACTGGTTACCGGTCGATATCTGAAGCTCAGTACCATCCAAATGCAGTTGAAGGTCTATGTCACTTTTTATTTTTTTTATATTTTTTTCTTCTGATGGAATATATGGTTGTCGATCGAATCCAGTTACAAAACAACTCCAATTAAGTCAAATTAACTATAATGTTATCACTTAACCTTTATATAACTTTGTACTAATGCAATTCGAAAAGAAAGGAAGGGAATTAAATTGTAATTTTATAAAAAGGCAGCTACTCCCCTGTTCGCTGCAACGTTTTATTAAAAAGATCGAATTCGATTATATTTTCAAAATCTTTAAATGTGGAGTTGTTAGGAGGTTTCTAAGCAAGTTCTCAGTAAATATTCAAGTCTCAATTTTATATATTGAGTGTGAATTTTCGAGTCAAACACAATTTGTAAAAAGTCAAATATGTTCGTTCATCGAGTAATTCAAAATCTAAAGGATGTTTTAGTAGCAATTGAGGGTCCAGATAGCTTCCAGGAGAGATTTGCAAACTCTTTCATTTTATAACCTTTGTCTAAAACACCTTAGAAATCAAAAACGCGATTTGTGTTCTTGTGTTCTTCAAACGAGCTGCTACAGCAATTTTTTTTTATTTATTTATTCTGTTTTGTTTTAAATTAATTCAAATCAAACTTTAAAGGTTTCTGTTTATTATTGAATCTTAAATCAAGAATTAAATTAGTTACTTAGATTGAGGGATTCTGGTCGGTCACAGCTGAAGAGGTTGAAGGAGAAAATAAAACAGAAATTTAAAATGGTTTAAATAAATAATTTTGTCTGATAAAACAGAAAAAGAGCAGTAGCTCAGCTGGTTCAATGACGTGTTCGGGTTTGCAAGTGGTCTCGGGTTTGAGCCTAGGAGTGGGCTGTTTTTCTTTATTTTTGGGATTCATTACAATGGAGGTAGTTTCTTTTTTTATCAGTATTATTGTTTTTATTATTATGATTATTATTATTGATATTATTATGATTATTGCAATGATTGTTATTATTAGTAATATAGTAATTTTTATTAACATCATAGTTGCAAGAATTAAAAGTATTACTAATATTATTATTATTAATATTAACTGTTATGAATATCATAATTATTATTATTGTTATTATCATTAGGTATTAAAATCATAATTATTAGTATTATTATTATTATTATTATTATTATGTATTACGAACTTTAGCTATTAGTATTATCATTATTACTAATACAAGTGTTAGTTACCCTTTTATTATTATTATTAGCATAACCCTAATTACAACTATGATTATTATTATTATTATTATTATTATTATTATTATTATTATTATTATTATTATTATTATTATTATTATTATTATTATTATTATTATTATTATTGTTATTATTATTATTGTTATTATTAATATTATTATTATTATTATTATAAGTTTTATTATTATTATTATCAACATCCTTACTATTAGTATGTGTATCATTTTAAAATTGTTAGTATTATTAATATGGACATAGGTAATATTATTAATATTAGCATTTTCGTTAATATGAATATCATTAACAAGTACTATTATAATTGAAAATTAATATAATTACTACTAAAAGTATCTTTACTTTAAATCTATATTTTTATAAAAACTATTATTAATACTATCATTAATATTATTAGTACTATGAAAATTATTATTATTATCAGTATAATTATTCTAATGTTATTATAACTATTATTCTAGTGTTATTATAACTAATATTTTGTAAACAAGAGCGTAATTATATAAAAGTAAATTTAAAATACATAACTTAACCATATTAATATTGTTATATACAAAATGAATACATTTAATTAAATAATGAAATATATATAAATTATTAATATAAAAATTATATCACAAATAATAATATATATATTTATTCGATTACGATTATATATATATTAATGATTACACAAATAATATAGGTTCGTGAATCCGAGGCCAACCCTGCATTATTCAGTTGTTCGATATAGTCATATCTATTTTTACTACAAAATACATTAGGTGAGTTTCATTTGCCTTTTTACCCTTTATATTTTTGGGCTGAGAATACATGCGTAATTTTTTATAAATGTTTTACGAAATAGACACAAGTAATCGAAACTACATTATATGGTTGAATTATCGAAATCGAATATGCCCCTTTTTATTAAGTCTGGTAATCTAAGAATTAGGGAACAGACACCCTAATTGACGCGAATCCTAAAGATAGATCTATAGGGCCCAACAAGCCCCATCCAAAGTACCGGATGCTTTAGTACTTCAAAATTTATATCATGTCTGAAGGAGGATCCCGGAATGATGGGGATATTCTTATATGCATATTGTGAATGTCGGTTACCAGGTGTTCAATCTATATGAATGATACTTTTGTCTCTATGCATGGGACGTTTATTTATGAGAAATGAAAATCTTGTGGTCTATTAAAATGATGGAAACGATTGTTTATGTTAAACTAATGAACTCACCAACCTTTTGGTTGACACTTTAAAGCATGTTTATTCTCAGGTATGAACGAAATCTTCCGCTGTGCATTTGCTCATTTTAAAGATACTACTTGGAGTCATTCATGACATATTTCAAAAGACGTTGCATTCGAGTCATCGAGTTCATCAAGACCATTATTAATTTAATTATAATTGAATGTATTATGAAATGGTATGCATGTCGTCGACTTTCAATGAAATGAAAGTTTGTCTTTTAAAACGAATGCAATGTTTGTAAAATGTATCATATAGAGGTCAAGTACCTCGCGATGTAACTAACTATTGTGAATCGTTTGTAATCGATGTGGACTTTGTCCGGATGGATTAGGACGGGTTCTTTCAGTTGGTATCAGAGCGGTGGTCAAGTTCAAAATAGAAATTAACATCTTTCAAAAGAGATAATGAAATTACATTGCTTGTAATACTAGGAGCATAATGACATTGTTCCAACAAAACAATAAGACCACTAGGTAGAGTAAGCTCATAGGTGCCAATAGCTTCGACTGCAGCTCGAGCCCCATTGCCCACTCTTAAGTCTAGTGTGTTGTTCTTCAGTCTCTTACTTCTTCTCATTCCCTGCATATTGTTACAGATGTGAGTACCACAACCAGTATCAAAAATCCAGGAATCACTAGAAAAAGTATATAACTGTATATGAAATATACCTGATTTGCTGGTCTGGCCAGCTTTGCCTTTTCTCAACTCAGATAGGTAGGAAGGACAGTTCCTCCTCCAGTGGCCAACTTTTCCACAGTGGAAACATTCGGCGTCTTTCGCTGGATTTTCTTTCTTGGGAGGTGGTGGAATCTTTTTCTTAGCAATTGACTTGCCTTTTCCTTTTCCCAAAGTTTTTAGCTTATTCTTTCTCACCTTACCATCCCTAATCATCAGGACACCTGGATTGGAAACCTTATATGGAATATCCTGTTCAGCAGTTTTGAGCATCGAGTGCACCTCTGCCAAAGATTTCTCCCAACCTTGCATATTGTAATTCATCACAAATTGGTGATACGATTTTGCTAGTGAAACCAAAACTGTGTTCACAGCCAAGTTAGGCGGCAAGGTAGTTCCAAGTTTTTCCAATCGGTCAATGTAGCTTTTCATTTTTAAGACATGAGAGCTCACTGATTGACCCTCCTCCATTTTGCATGTTTGAAGAAGCTTATATGTTTCATATAACTCTTGACTAGCCTGTTTCTGAAACATATTTTTCAGCTTAGTCATCATATCATATGCCGTACGATCTTCCATTTCCTTTTGGAGGTCAGAAGTCATACTAGCAAGCATGATTAAAGCTATCTTCTCTTGCTCATCAAACAACTTCTGATAAGCATTCTTTTGAGCAGCAGTAGCTGTCTCAGGAGGAGCTTCAGGTAAGGGTTCTTCAATTTTGTTCAACTTTCCTTCAAATTTGAGAACAATTCTCAGGTTGCAGTGAAATGACTCGTTCATATACATTATAAACGATTCACAATAGTTGATTTCATTGCGAGGTACTTGACCTCTATATGATACATTTTACAAACATTGCATTCGTTTTTAAAAGACAAACTTTCATTTACATCGAAAGTTGACGGCATGCATACCCTTTCATAATATATCCATCTATAATTGACTTAATAATAATCTTAATGAACTCAACGACTCGAATGCAATGTCTTTTGAAATATGTCATGAATGACTACAAGTAATATCTCTAGAATGAGCAAATGCACAGCGGAAGATTTCTTTCATACCTGAGAATAAACATGCTTTAAAGTGTCAACCAAAAAGTTGGTGAGTTCATTAGTTTATCATAAACAATCATTTCCATCATTTTAATAGACCACAAGATTTTCATTTTCATTTCTCATAAATATACGTCCCATGCATAGAGACAAAAATAATCATTCATATGGTGAACACCTGGTAACCGACATTAACAAGATGCATATAAGAATATCCCCTATCATTCCGGGACATCCATAGGACATGATAAAACAACATCGAAGTACTAAATCATCCGGTACTTTGGATGGGGTTTGTTAGGTCCAATAGATCTATCTTTAGGATTCGCATCAATTAGTAGATCGGTTTACTAATTCTTAGGCTACCAAGCAAAAGGGGCATATTCGGCTTCGATCATTCAACCATATAATGTAGTTTTGATTACTTGTGTCTATTTTGTAAAACATTTATAAAAGCGCATGTATTCTCAGTCCCAAAAATATATATTGCAAAAGCATTTAAAAAGGGAGTAATGAAACTCACCATACTGTATTTTGTAGTAAAAATACATATAACGACATTGAACAAAAGTAGGGTTGGCCTCGGATTCACGAACCTATATCAAGTATATATATTAACACATATACTCACATAATTCCATTATTTATAAAATATTTATATTTGTTAAGTGTTATAATTATATAACCAAATTTCAATTTAGAATATATACATATATATATATATATGTATATGTATATATATATATATATATATATATGTATATGTATGTATATATATATATATATATATATATATATATATATATATATATACAATAACTTCAGGTATATGGTATATATATTTATTTTTATAAAACCATTAATATTTATACATATAGTTGTATATATATATATATATATATTTGTAATTGGTATTATATCAAAAATCAATAATTTGTTGTAGGTAATATTTATAAGATAATGTAAATATGTTCAATCTACAATTTTACGTAATAGTAATATATTTATATTATGTATCAAATATATTTTTATATATCTAATATTTGTTATTAATAAAAATAATCAAAGTCATGTTAATGATAATAAAAATGATAATCATGCTAATAATAATAAAAAATAGTTTTAATAAAATGATAATTATAATAATAAAGATATTACTAATAATATTCTTAATGTCAATACTATTACTAATGTTAATAATATATTTAATGATAATCTAGGAATGATAATAATATTAGTGATAATAATAATAATAATAATAATAATAATAATAATAATAATAATAATAATAATAATAATAATAATAATAATAATAATAATAATAAAAATGATAAAATTACTACCTCACAAGAATAGGCTCCAAAAATAAATAAATGCCCTTGCCAAGACTCGAACCCGTGACCTTTCGTTAACCTAAAACCTCCTCAAACCATTCCTCTGTTACTACCTTTCTGTTGTAATTCAAGATTCAAATATGTTTAACCCTTTAGTTTCGGTTTTCTTATTTACTCTCTTTCTCATCATCAATCTTTGGTATCATCATGCCATTATCATCATCATGCATTCTTCATTATCTATAACACTTCTGTCTCCTTATCAACACTATCATAATTGATCATCATTATCCTCGTAATCAAATAATTACGTTCATCGTCATCATCTTTATCACATGCTCTCATCATCACCGTATCACACATCAACTATTTATCATATCGTGTATCATGTATCATCTTCACTATGTCGTTTCATAACCATCATCATCAAATATTTATTGCCTTGCCTACATCAACATCATCTAAATTCTATTATCTATGTGTCCTTATCATCTCCCAACAGCAATGTTAAACCGAAAATATTAAACAGAAAAAGGCAGCAGCCCAACAGTAATAACATAGCTGGATTCTCGGCCCAATAGACTTCTCGGCCCAATTATTAATTCAAATTATTACGGCCCAAAAAGAAACTCAAGTTGGATTTCGGTCCAACAGCAAATGGTAAAAGTAATCGATCAAGAGCAATTTTAAAGGTTTTAGCCATCAATTTTCAATCACAAGTGGGGTTTGTTCATTAGATAAATGTCGGCCAATATAAAAGAAAATGAGACGTGCAAACATCATCATCATTATTAATTCTTATCAAACTTCACTTTTTATTCTCTACTCACGTCATCTTCATCTAGTATTATCATCATTTTCACTCGTGTATAATCTTTAACAGAAACAGTGAGTAAAAGATGGTAGTTTATTTCTTGTAGGGTGCTTACATAGTGGAGATGGTGGTGGTTTGATGGAGGTTTTGCGACGGTTGTAACAGAAAATAGCAGTGGGTTTCAGTTGAGGTTGTTCTTCGATGGTGTGGTTTGGTTGGTGAAGGTAACCGGTGATGATTTAACACAAATGTGATGAGGTGATGGAGGGTTTCGGTTGAAGCATGAAACTGACGTGGCACCAGCAACAACTGTATCTTCTTGGAAGTTATTGATGTTTGTCGGCTGTTTATAACATAAACAAAAAAATATAGCAGGTTAACGGAATGGTGATGGAAGGGTGAGGATTTCATGATGGTTAACAATGGTGGTGGTGTTTAGGTAGGTGGTGCTGATGAACAAAAGTCGAGCAGTAGCAAGGGTTTACAAATAGGTGTTGGGTTCTTCGATAATGAGAGTGGTGGTTTGTTATGGTTCGCGGGTTCATGAAAAAGAAAACATGAAAGGGTGTCGTGAAGGTTTGATGTGTTGTTTGATCGAGCAAGAAACTTGAAAGGAGATTTGAATGATTGTTTTGGTGAAGGAATCTAGCAAGATAGTTAGAAATTGAATGGCAAAAGAAAGAAACATATATGGGCTATGTGAGTGGTGTTTGAAAGCATAAGTAATCGTCCATATACATGCATACATATATAATATGGCAAGTGTTCAACTGAGAGAAATTGAGTCACATCTTTGTGAATGAAAACAAATATTACAATAATAATAAAGTAGTACTAATATAATACTATAATATAAATTAGAGAACGTGTGATAACACTTAATTAATATCTGCCGACAGTTTTCAAGGACTATGTATTGTCCACTATTTGAAATCAGTGGCGGATAAAAGTCATAAAAAATCTCATATTTTTAAATTAGCTATATTTATTTATTTTGGTCATTATGGTATAAAATTCGATCATTAATTGTTAAATAAAAATTACATTAATTATTCACTCCCAACCCCAAGTAAAATATAAAAAGTTTTAAAATTCAACAAATAGTTCCTAAATACATTTTTAATAAGCCTAAAATTTATATTACTCATTTTCGGATCACCGTTTATTTTAAAATCACATAAGTTTGAATTTAACTTGATTAATATCCATCGAATGGCAATTGAGTGTTACAGTTGTTTAATAAATAGATTCGAAATCACAAAATATATATTCAATATAATTTATCTATATATAGATATGTTTTAAATAATAGTTATCATAATATCATATTTTTATTTTTATTTCACATAATTACTTTTAATAACAACAACATATAATACTTTAAATTATATTTTGAATTATTATTTATATATATATACATACACACATATCTATATACAATTAATTGTCCGTGAATCGTTGGTAATGGTCGAAGGGTAATTGAATACATGAACATCGTTTCAAAATTTTCGAGACTCGACATCATAGACTTTGCTTATCGTGTCGGAACATATAAAGATCAAGTTTAAATTTGGTCGGAAATCTCCGGGTCGTTGCAGTACCTACCCGTTAAAGAAATTTTGTCCCGAAATTTGATCGAGGTCGTCATATCTAACAATAAAAATGTTTTCATGACGAATATGAGTTGATGAATAGAGTTTTATCATCATCGAGTAATATGGATAAAACAATTCGATTATTCGAAGAGTACGAATGAAGCTATCACAAAAGAGTGAAATGAATAAATGAAGCTTTGTCATATCTTTTGACGTAGATAAAATTGATTTCCAGAGTTCAAGGAATTTGGAGAAAATCTTCGTAATAAGATTTGATTCTTCGGTAATTTAGGAAATTAAAATCCTCTTTGGTTAAATGCGATAATCTGTTTTGATTGCTTTGTCTGATATTTCACTATAAATGAACTTCTTTCATTCCATTATTTTCATCACTCCTATACTTTTCTTTCCTCGATTTTAAGTACAGCAAGTCATGATCCTGAATTCGTAGATATGAGCTTTGGAATGAACATGACTAACGTTCTAAGAGAGAAATTGTAATAGTACGATCTTGATTGGTTAAATTACCAGAATTCAAGAGAAAAGATAGAACTATCAAGAAATTATGTTCTTGATATGTTTGGAGATTAGTTAGAATGTAAGAGTCGTGTAACATGGTACATGATAACGTTATGATCTGTGAATCATCACGTTCCATTTAGAAACTCAGCATGACTTACTGTAATATAATCACGTTGATCAAGTGTCATTATATTATACTAACTCATCCATCAATTCCTAACACTACTTCAAAACATTCATAATTTAAACTCGAAGATTTTAAAGAGGTTTCCAATATAATGAAACACAGGAAGCACGAAGAGGTATATAATTTCGGACGAGAATATTTATGAAAATATCCTCAGAAATATCGAAGATATTTATGATGATATTTTGAAATTTCCAAGTTTGAAGGTTGATGAAGAAAAATTTTCCGCAAGATTTTAACATGACTTCGGAGCAAGATATTCTCTAAAGATTTCAACGGATCCAGAATTACCTGGATTCTTTGAATATAGGATATGGTCCTTGTATTTGTCCTTGGTCTCCTTCGTGGTTAGCTCAATCCGTTTTCTAGTTCCAACTTTTCTGAGCTTTTCCAACATACTATTCTTTATCATCAAACTTCCGATGATTAAGGTCGTTTACGATTGTCTACGGTTTCTGCTACTTTATTCAGCTTTTTCAACATTCAGACTATTGATTTGTAGACTGAGTGCTTTTCAGAATTTCAGAATGAAAGATCATAATTCTAAGAGATAAATGTTATACATATAACTGTTGATGTAGATATGCTGTGAGTTTTCAAAGTACTTATTGCTGATTCCCAGTAATTGGTATGGTAGTTCTCGTTACAAGATGCGGATGTGTATATGATTGGGTTTCAATGAATAAATATAATGATTTATCAGAGAGATTTAAGCCAAGAAGCAATGAGGTTGTTGGTACGTCTGCTGGTAATATGGTGGAATATAAAAGGTTCTCTGGTAACAATAAAAGAGTACGCATATATATCAAGGTTATAATAAGGTTGTTTCGAACGAAAAGTCGATTTTGACTTACTGGAGCTGTGACAAAATTTGCTACTTTGAAAAGGATTTCCAAGTTATTTTGGGTAATAATAACACTAAGGAATTAGCATAGCTACGTTTTAAACGTTTACTCAGTTACCGAGAGTTTCTCAGGTGCATAACTATATGCATCAATCTTTTCTTCCGTAGATGAATTGTGGTTGGTTCATCCTCTAGATTGAGGTGTTTTCAAGAATTTATAAAGGATTTGAACGCAGATTGTAATCATCAAGATACAAATGAGGTTTAAGATGAAATCAAGTGGCAAACTTGAAGAATTGTTTAGTTTCATATGTTATAATCAATATTTTAATTCATTTTAATTGTCCAATGTTATTAGTCCACAGTCGATAGTCCATAATTAACAGTCCAATAATTCATATATAGTTTAATATATAATATTCGAATTAATTAATACGTATCGTGACCCGTGTACATGTCTCAGACTCGATCACAAATCAAAGTATATATATTATTATAGAATCAACCTCAACACTGTATAGCTAACTCGATCATTACTGCATATAGAGTGTCTATGGTTATTCCAAATAATA
The DNA here is from genome assembly GCF_046630445.1 of Rutidosis leptorrhynchoides. Taxonomy (NCBI): domain Eukaryota; kingdom Viridiplantae; phylum Streptophyta; class Magnoliopsida; order Asterales; family Asteraceae; genus Rutidosis; species Rutidosis leptorrhynchoides. The sequence goes on from NC_092337.1 coordinate 301,709,819, forward strand.
TATATAGATGCGTCGATATCATATGTCAAAACCTTGTATACGTGTCCCGTTATTTAAAGTGCGTAAAATAAATAACAGAAATTAAATGACGATAAATAAAATTGCGAGAATATAAATTGCGATAATTAAATTGCGATAAATAAAATGTAATCAGTTAGCTAGGAACAGTTAGCGTGGATTCTTAATAAAAATTTTCTCATAGTTAATTTGTTTGTTTCTAACAAATTTTATTTTGTCCAATGTTTTCTTCATTATGCCACTTGTTGGATTCTTATAGGTCAAAATCCAAATATGAAATTGAATGAAAATGGTTATTCTGCGGTGAACAGATACGTATATCTGTGGATGTAAGTAGGATAGTAAATGACTGTTGAATCAGATTCGAAGAATGTACAATGTAACTTATTAATGTGAAATCTAAATATTCCTCGGGTATTACCTACCCGTTAAAATATTTTCACCATTAACAGTTTGTACAAAAGAATTTTTAATTACAATCTTTATGAAAACATATATATACATATATATTTTCTTCAGATGTAATCATGGATTTAATGAGTTAACATGATATTAAACTCATTTAATTTTTGGTTGGAACTAGAATAAATAATCTCTAAAACTTTAGAGATTACATATTCGCCATGTCGAACGAAGATAAATGAGGTAGAACGATACATAGAACGAAGATCATACTCGAAGTACAGATGGTGATATTGAGGCATGGATTGTTGATGGTACTGGTGCTGTTATTGATGGTACTGTTGGTGCCGGTGATGTTGCTGAAGCTGGTAAATTTTGCACCAAATTCTCCAAATTGATTATGTAATGACCCTGGATTTTCCAACGTTTATTTATTAATAATATTTATTATTAATACGTGTGATTTAACGAATGTATGTTATTACATTTACATGTTGTCATGATTGCCCGTACTTGACTTTAATTGCCCGAAACATCTTTGTGACACACGAAACTTGCACGAATAATATTTTCAAGTATTATTTACATTCATGATTAAGTTTATTAATCATTTTAATTAACTAAGGTTGTTGGTTAATTTCTTGGGCTTTAATTGGACTTAATTGTTAATTAATGGAACTTGGGCTTGTTTAATATTAATGGACTCATGAATATAGACTTATAAGCCCACCCTACACCTTATTGGATTAACTAGCCCATTTTTACTACTTGTAAGTATTATTTAGATGGAAATTAGTTAGTTGTTACACTTGGAATCTAGTTACTACACAATCCCCATGAAATCAACTCCATTAACCAACTTTTTAAGCTTTAACATGCATAAACCTCATGGACATTTCCTCCCCCTTTTTTTTTCTTCTTTTGAACCGTCAATTGGAAAGGGAGAGAAAGAGATCAAATTTCTTTTTCTTTTACTTATATACTTGTTCCATTCTCTCATTACAATAATACACTATTACTTGCATCTTCATTTCTCTATTTTCTCTCTAGACTTTGTAAGTAACAAGGACCTTCTTCTTCTTTTCTTTTGGCCTAAAAACCGTAGCAAACCATCAATTATCATCATCATTTGTTTATTGTTTTGATACTTGTCTTTGTTAATTACTTACTAGTTGTTACTTGTTTCATATTGTTGTTGTTTACTTACTATTTTCTAAGAAGCAAACTTGTTAGTTTGATTCTTCATCTATCTTGTTCTTACAAGACATACAAGAACAAAACTCTTTAGTTTATGTTCTACATGTAATACTTTAAAAAGAAAGAAAGTTCATAAGTTGTAAAGTCATACTTGTAATTCATGAAGTAAACTTAAAGTTTACTTTATTAAAGATCAAACTTTGGTTTGAATTTTTAAAGTATGAACCACCATGAATCATTTACTTGTTTACTTAGTTTACTACCTTATATTATGTACTTTAAATTCATTTTGTTTGTTGGTTAATATTGGTCAAATGTTACTAGTTAACTTTGATCTCATTAATCTTGAACTAAAGTTAACTTTAAAAGTTCAAGAACATGTAAGTAAGCTTTCTTTAATTATAACTTTGTATACTTATGCTTGATCTAGACTTTTGAGTCTTGGATCTTCAAGATCTAACTAAGAAATATGTTCTACAACTTAAGATCTTGATTTCATAAGTTCACTTTCAAGTTTGTAACTTATTATTAGTTTTAAAGTTCATGTATGTGTTAGATCTAAGACTTTGATGTAACTTTGGTTCATCAAAACACTTGCAACACTTAAGTGAGTTGTGCTTCATGTCTTAGACTCACACTTGGGTTATGATGGTTAAACCTTGGTGGAAATGATGCAAAAACATCAACGAGTTGTACACTTGAAGCTATATGCATCAAGGATGAGAACCATGATAAGCATCGAACACCAAGAACCACCGGAACCTACTGACCCTACTGTTTTACTATTTCTGTGTCTGACCTGTATGACCTGGGCTACTGTAACTATGATTTTCAGATATCTCTGTTCGATTAGATAACTTTTCATATAGGACTCTTCTTAATCCGAGTTACGGTTTAGGATTTATGGCCCTCCGATCATCACTATGTCCATTTAACGTTGTGCTGAAAATTCTGACCTACTCGCACTTAGACCGTCGCCACGGTCAAACGAAGATGAGTTTGCTTCTGTAATTTTTACCACAACTAAAGGACTCATATACGGAGCCATGGACACTGGTATCACCTTATTTCAGTAGGTATAGAGGCCGTGGTGACTGACCGAACTCAGACTTTGTTTTAAAATACTTTCATGAACGAAACCTACTTTACACCTTTTGTTTGATGATGAATGATGATGACCTTTAAGACCTTATTTACATACTTTTAAACCTATTCGGACGATTTACTGACTTAGTACTATTTGACTTAGGTTGATGACCCGTTTGGACAACCTTCATTACTTGCTTACTTTCCGAGTCATACTTTACCGCTACTTTATTATTGTGAGTTATAGCATTCCCTTTTTACTTAAACTTATTTTGGGAACTGAGAATACATGTGGATTTATGTTTTACATACTAGGTACGAGTATTTAAACTTATATATGTGTGTGTTATACAACGGCATAAACATTTCCTTTAGCTCAGTAACGTTTAGTCATTGGTTTTTGAACCGGTGAACGCGAATCTTAGATATGGATCCATAGGGTTTGACATCCCCACTCGGGCTAGTAGCGCTAGCATTTAATGAGTGTTTAATACTTCGTAAACATACGCACTTGCCAAGTGTACTTTCAGGGGGTATAAACATTAAGTTAGTTACCAAGTGCCCACGGTTAACATATACTTTATCATACTGTTTTGAAACGCTCTTTGTAGCACTGAAATCTCGTGGCCTACCTTACATACTATTATACTTAAACTATAGCTCACCAACCTTTGTGTTGATGTTTTTAAGCATGTTTTTCTCAGGTGCTTAAGGTTATTTGCTTCCGCTGTCGTGCTAGTCTTGCCGTAGACACCCGCTGCTCTAGTGTTATCACCGCATGAACTATTTATCTTGCATTCAAACTTTGTTACATTTGAAACTATGTTTTGTAACGACCTAAGGGTCACATACATTTATTCATGGTTGCTATTCGTAGAAGCATACTGTTGGTGTAAAACAATTGATGTCGGTTATGACGTCATCTTTTTTATCGTGAATGCAACTTCTTTTGAAACAGCATATAGTACTTAACCTTGTAATGATCATGTTGTTGATGATTTGTAAACGATGGTTTTGTATGGGGCATCACATTTGGTATCAGATCATTGGTTGTAGGGAATTAGATTGCATTAGTGAGTCTAAGACCGACCCGAGTAGGATTCACTAATAGGACTAATCTACAACTTGCTAGTTTACTTGTTTCCGCTGAACTTACTGCATGCTGCTGCTTACTTTTACTGCTATATGCCGTATGCTATTACATGATTTCACTACTGCATGCTATTATCTGGTTTCGATTGCATGATACTTGTCGTTATTGCCATGCTACTTACTGTTACACATGATTTAAACTGTTGGCCTAATACATGCTTGCTTTATGACTTACTGACATGGAAAAATTTATTTTTCCTTGTTCAGATGTCGGATACTCCACCTGCTATTGTTTTGGGCAGTTCAGACTCATCAGCCACCCCACCTGCTGCTGCTGCTGCCAACACACCGATCCCGCTACCCACGAGTGACCCCGGCGCTTCATCTTCCGGGACTAGCAGCCAGGCGCCTGCCCAAGTGGTTACCTCTAGCAGAGCCCAGGACCCTTCGGAGATTCCAGATCCATCTGTCCCCGGACCTTCAGGATCACAGCCCCACTCTGGCGAGATTGTGATTCCCGCGGAGTTCGGGAAAGGTCCTTTCCGTAACCGGTATCGCCATTAGTGCCGACGCGCCGCTGATGGACGTCTCATTCCAATCGGACCCGCTCGTTACCAACAGATGATGGCCGCTCAAGGACGACCAGTTCAGCCACCCGTACAGCCACCACATGATTCGGACGACCCGTCATCCACTGATGCTTCATCCGACGACACCTCCTTAGATCACTCCGACGAGGAGGACCCCGATGCACCTGTTCAGCCACCCTCCACCCCGCCAAAGAAGCGGTATCACTTCGACGGTACTATCATTCTGGGGATTAACGGAGGACAAGCCTTCACTGACGCGTTTGGTCAGCGTCGTAGGGTTACTGCTCATAAGCGGCTTGTTCCGTACCCTGCCGACCCACAAGTACGTAAGGCACCCCGTTACGTGCTGACTATTTCTGGAGCTGGAACATCTGCACCCCGTTATGTAAGGTCTGCACCATCGGCACTACCTGCACCGCCTGCCCCACCATCTTCCACAGTCGAGGAATTGACAAGGGTGGTGGAGACCCTCCGAGCTCGAGTTGCTGAGCTAGAGGACCAGATGTCCCATGTTATGGACATCCTACACCCACCTTTACCGTAGGGCTTTTGTATTTAGATTTCATTATGTAATCTAGTTGTAGTTTTATGTTTCACTTATGTATTGTACGGACTTATTCAGATGTATGAAACTTATTATTATTAATGGAACTTTGAGTTATTTAATTCTTGCACGATGTTCTATTTACATTAATATACGATGATTCTGTGGTATTTGTACCTAGATGCTTTATTTAATAACATGTGATGTTTTAATTCCATGTTGGTTACTATATACGGTATTATTACTATTTGAATGCTGGATTTTGACTTGAGTCAAAATTTTTGTTTAGAACACCATGGCTAATGGTCGATCCACACCTACTGCTGCTCAAATTGAAGAGATGATCCAAGAACGTGTAGCCGCAGCCATTGCGGAAATGCAACCCCAAGCTCCACCACCACTGCCACCACCACCGGTTATTCAGCCCATTCGAAATGGGTGTACTTACAAGGAATTCCAGAGCTGTAAACCACATAAATTCAGCAGCACTGAGGGACCGGTTGGTCTCACCAGATGGTTCGAGAAACTTGAATCAGTATTCCGAGTTAGCAACTGTTCGGAGGACAGCAAAACCAAATTTGCTTCTTGCACGCTGTCTGATGGCGCGCTCACGTGGTGGAACACAATGGCACAGGCACAAGGCATTGATGAGGCGTATGCCACGCCATGGGAAGAATTTAAGTGTGCCATGATTGAGGAGTATTGTCCGAGAACCGAAATCCAAAAGATAGAAATGGAATTCATGCAGTTAAAGGCCGTTGGGAACGACCTTGATGGTTACAACAGGAGATTTTTGGAACTAGCCCTGATGTGTCCGACAATGGTCACCCCATAATTCAAGCGTATGGAGAGATACTTTTGGGGACTCCCTAAGTCCATCAAGGGTAACGTCACCTCATCCAAACCACCAAATGTCCCAGAGGCGATGCGCATGGCACATACTTTAATGAATCAAATAACCATTGATGAACCGGAGAAAACTAAGTCTGAAGCAGGTACTAGTGAGAAGCGCAAATGGTATAACCACAACAACAATAACAACAGGGGAAGAAACTATGAACAGAACCCGACGAAACGACATGAGGGTTTCAGAGGAAACAACAACGGTGGAAACCCCAACAACAACACCAACTCCAACCCGAACTACAAGGGAACCTTACCACAATGCAAGAGGTGTTACAAACACCACACTGGGTATTGCAATGTTGTCTGCGAGAAGTGCCAATGGTCTGGGCATGTTGGAAAGGACTGCAAGGTCACCACTTTGAATGGGAAGCCAAACACCAACGGGCCGAAGAAGTGTTATGAATGCGGGCAGACGGTCCATTTCAGAAATGCGTGTCCAAATAAGCGAAAACCCCGACTTGGTGACATGTATATTCAAAATCAACAATCTTTTAGCTTCTGTCTTGTTTGATACTGGTGCGGATAGAAGTTATGTATGTAGACATTTTTGCGATAAGATTAATTGGTCTTTAGTCCCGTTAAAAGAGAGTATGCTTGTCGAGGTCGCCAATGGAAAACTTGAAAAGGTTGACCATATTAGTTGTGGAGCTATTATCAACATAGCTGGTGCAGATTTCGAAATTGATTTGATACCCATCAAATTGGGAAGTTTTGACGTGATCGTCAGTATGGATTGGTTGAGTAAGATAAGGGCCGATATTGTCTGTGGAGATAAAGCACTTCGTATACCACAAGGAAATGGTGAGCCAATGATCATCTACGGAGAGAGATGTACCTCGAAGCTGAACCTCATTAGTTGCGTGAAAGCGCAAAAGATCATGAAGAAGGGACGTTTTGCTGTCCTAGCACATGTGAAAACAGTAGAAACTGAGGTGAAAAGCGTGAACAACGTTCGAATTGTGAACGAATTTTCCGATGTCTTCCCAGAGGAATTGCTGGGATTGCCACCGCAGAGAGCAGTAGAGTTTCAAATTGATTTAGTGCCAGGAGCTGCTCCTGTAGCTCGCGCACCTTATAGACCCGCACCTTTCGAGATGCAAGAATTACAAAGCCAACTACAAGAACTGTTAGATCGAGGATTTATCCAACCAAGTTTCTCGCCTTGGGGCGCACCTGTGTTGTTTGTGAAGAAGAAGGATGGATCCTTCCATATGTGTATCGACTACCGTGAACTCAACAAATTGACAATCAAGAATCGGTATCCTCTTCCTAGAATTGATGATCTTTTTGATCAACTACAAGGATCGAGCGTTTACTCAAAGATCGATTTACGATCTGGTTATCACCAGTTGAGGGTGAAGGAAAGTGACATGATGAAAACTGCATTTAGAACTCGTTATGGTCATTACGAGTTTCTCGTGATGCCATTCGATTTGATAAATGCACCTGCCGTGTTCATGGACCTCATGAATCGTGTCTGCAAGCCGTACTTGGATAAGTTTGTTATCGTCTTCATAGATGATATCCTCATCTACTCTAAGAGCGAAGAAGAGCATGAGCAACACCTCCGACTAGTTCTTGAACTCTTGAGACAAGAGCAACTTTACGCCAAATTCTCCAAGTGTGAATTTTGGTTGAAGGAAGTCCAGTTTCTGGGTCATGTTGTGAGCGACCAGGGTATCAAAGTTGACCCCACCAAGATTGAAGCTATCAGCAAGTGGGAGACTCCCACTACTCCGACCCACATTCGCCAATTCTTAGGTCTCGCCGGTTACTACCGAAGGTTCATTGAAGGATTTTCTCTGATTGCGCATCCTTTGACCGCACTGACTCACAAGGGTAAGAAGTTCATTTGGGAACCCGCACATGAATCAGCATTTCAGACTTTGAAGAAGAAGTTAACCACCGCACCTATCCTATCGCTTCCTGAAGGCAGTGACGATTTCGTCGTTTATTGTGATGCAGCGAAAAGTGGTTTTGGTTGTGTACTGATGTAACGATCAAAGGTTATTGCCTATGCCTCCCACCAAATGAAGATCCACGAGTGGAACTACACTACGCATGATCTTGAACTTGGAGCCGTTGTCTTTGCACTTAAATTGTGGAGACACTATTTGTATGGAACTAAGAGCATTATCTTCACCGACCACAAAAGCCTCCAACACATCTTCGATCAGAAGCAACTAAATATGAGACAGCGTCGATGGATCGAGACGCTCAACGACTATGATTGTGAACTTCGTTATCATCCTGGCAAGGCCAATGTTGTAGCTGATGCTTTAAGCCGAAAGGAGAGGATGTCACCTCTTCGTGTTAAGGCTCTGAACATCACCATCCATTCGAACCTCAACAGCCAGATCAGAGTAGCCCAAGATGAGGCTCTCAAGGAGGAGAGTATATGTCACGAACATTTGAACATACTTGTCTCTCGATTCGAGGTTAGGGAGTCTGGACTCTGATGTTATGCCGGAAGAATTTGGGTACCTTATTATGGAGATCTACGGAACCTTATACTTGATGAAGCCCACAAGTCGAGATATTCGATTCATCATGGAGCGGGTAAGATGTACCACGATCTTAAAGAACATTATTGGTGGCCGAATCTTAAGAAGGACGTTGCGACTTATGTTGGTAAATGTTTGACTTGCTCGAAGGTTAAAGTCGAGCATCAGAGACCTTCTGCTTTACTTCAACAGCCGAAAATCCCACAATAGAAGTGGGAAAGGATCACAATGGATTTCATTACCAAGCTACCAAAGATGGTGGGCGGATACGATACCATCTGGGTTATTGTTGACCGCCTTACTAAATCTGCACACTTTCTAGCGATGAAGGAAATGGATACGATGGAGAGACATGCTCAATTATACATCAAAGAGGTTGTATCTCGTCATGGTGTACCTTTATCGATCATCTCAGATCGCGATCCCCGTTTTGCTTCTAGATTTTGGCGTTCTTTACAAGAAGCCATGGGAACTCGTCTTGACATGAGTACTGCTTATCACCCTTAGACTAACGGGCAAAGTGAACGAACGATTCAGACCTTGGAGGACATGTTGCGTGCATGTGTCATTGATTTCGGAAAGGCCCGGGAAAGGCATTTGCGGTTAGCCGAATTTTCGTACAACAACAGTTATCACTCAAGCATTAATGCTGTACCTTTTGAAGCATTGTATGGCCGCAAGTGCCGATCTCCTATTTTTTGGGCCGAAGTAGGCGAAAAGAAAATCACCGGACCCGAGGTAGTCCATGAAACAACGGAGAAGATTGCTCAGATTCAAGCTAGACTTAAGACTGCCCGCGATCATCAGAAGAGTTATGCTGATCTTAAACGTAAAGACTTTGAATTCAACGTGGGCGACCGTGTAATGTTAAAGGTTGCACCTTGGAAAGGTGTGATCCGCTTTGGAAAACGTGGAAAGTTAAACCCACGATACATTGGTCCTTTTGAAATCTTGGAACGTGTTAGACCCGTTGCTTACCGTTTGGATCTACCGGCACAATTGAGCTCAGTTCATCCTACCTTCCACGTGTCAAACTTGAAGAAGTGTCTTGCGGCACCGGAACTTATCATACCACTGGAAGAACTTACAATTGACGACAAACTCCACTTCGTGGAAGAACCAGCAGAGATTATGGACCGTGAGGTCAAGACTTTGAAACGCAACAAGATTCCGATCATCCGAGTACGATGGAATGCCAAACGAGGACCTGAGTTTACTTGGGAGCGAGAGGATCAAATGATGCGGAAGTATCCTCACCTTTTCCCAACTCCTCCATCTACCTCAGCTTAAATTTCGGGACGAAATTTTCTTTAACAGGTGGGTAATGTAACGATCCTGGACTTTCCAACATTTATTTATTAATAATGTTTATTATTAATACGTGTGATTTAACGAATGTATGTTATTACATTTACATGTTGCCATGATTGCCCGTACTTGACTTTAATTGCCCGAAACGTCTTTGTGACACACGAAACTTGCACGAATAATATTTTCAAGTATTATTTACATTCATGATTAAGTTTATTAATCATTTTAATTAACTAAGGTTGTTGGTTAATTTCTTAGGCTTTAATTGGACTTAATTGTTAATTAATGGAACTTGGGCTTGTTTAATATTAATGGACTCATGAATATAGACTTATAAGCCCACCCTACACCTTAATGGATTAACTAGCCCATTTTTACTACTTGTAAGTATTATTTAGATGGAAACTAGTTAGTTGTTACACTTGGAATCTAGTTACTACACAATCCCCATGAAATCAACTCCATTAACTAACTTTTTAAGCTTTAACATGCATAAACCTCATGGACATTTCCTTCCCCCCTTTTTTTTTTCTTTTGAACCGTCAATTGGAAAGGGAGAGAAAGAGATCAAATTTCTTTTTTTTTTTTACTTATCTACTTGTTCCATTCTCTCATTACAACAATACACTTTTACTTGCATCTTCATTTCTCTATTTTCTCTCTAGACTTTGTAAGTAACAAGGACCTTCTTCTTCTTTTCTTTTGGCCTAAAAACCGTAGCAAACCACCAACTATCATCATCATTTGTTTATTGTTTTGATACTTGTCTTTGTTAATTACTTACTAGTTGTTACTTATTTCATATTGTTGTTGCTTACTTACTATTTTTTAAGAAGAAAAATTGTTAGTTTGATTCTTCATCTATCTTATTCTTACAAGACATACAAGAACAAAACTCTTTAGTTTATGTTCTACATGTAATACTTTAAAAAGAAAGAAAGTTCATAAGTTGTAAAGTCATACTTGTAATTCATGAAGTAAACTTAAAGTTTACTTTCTTAAAGATCAAACTTTGGTTTGAATCTTTAAAGTATGAACCACCATGAATCATTTACTTGTTTACTTAGTTTACTACCTTATATTATGTACTTTAAATTTATTTTGTTTGTTGGTTAATATTGCCAAATGTTACTAGTTAACTTTGGTCTCATTAATCTTGAACTAAAGTTAACTTTAAAAGTTCAAGAACATGTAAGTAAGCTTTCTTTAATTATAACTTTGTATACTTATGCTTGATCTAGACTTTTGAGTCTTGGATCTTCAACATCTAACTAAGAACTATGTTCTACAACTTAAGATCTTGATTTCATAAGTTCACTTTCAAGTTTGTAACTTATTATTAGTTTTAAAGTTCATGTATGTGTTAGATCTAAGACTTTGATGTAACTTTGGTTCATCAAAACACTTGCAACACTTAAGTGAGTTGTGCTTCTTGTCTTAGATTCACACTTGGGTTATGATGGTCAAACCTTGGTGGGAATGATGCAAACACATCAACGAGTTGTACACTTGAAGCTATATGCATCAAGGATAAGAACCATGATAAGCATCGAACACCAAGAACCACCGGAACCTACTGACCCTACTGTTTTACTGTTTCTGTGTCTCACCCGTACGACTTGGGCTACTGTAACTATGATTTTCACATATATCTGTTCAAGTAGATAACTTTTCATATAGGACTCGTCTTAATCCGAGTTACGGTTTAGGATTTATGGCCCTCCGATCGTCACTATGTCCATTTAACGTTGCGCTGAAAAATTCTGACCTACTCGCACTTAGACCGTCGCCACGGTCAAATGAAGACGAGTTTGCTTCTGTAATTTTTACCACAACTAAAGGACTCATAGACGGAGCCATGGACACTGGTCTCACCTTATTTCAGTAGGTATAGAGGCCGTGGTGACTGACCGAACTCAGACTTTGTTTTAAAATACTTTCATGAACGAAACCTACTTTACACCTTTTGTTTGATGATGAATGATGATGACCTTTAAGACCTTATTTACATACTTTTAAACCTATTCGGACGATTTACTGACTTAGTACTATTTGACTTAGGTTGATGACCCGTTTGGACAACCTTCATTACTTGCTTACTTTCCGAGTCATACTTTACCGCTACTTTATCATTGTGAGTTATAGCATTCCCTTTTTACTTTAACTTATTTTGGGAACTGAGAATACATGCGGATTTATGTTTTACATACTAGGCACGAGTATTTAAACTTATATATGTGTGGGTTATACAACGGCAGAAACATTCCCTTTAGCTCGGTAACGTTTAGTCATTGATTTTTGAACCAATGAACGCGAATCTTAGATATGGATCCATAGGGTTTGACATCCCCACTCGGGCTAGTAGCACTAGCATTTAACGAGTGTTTAATACTTCGTAAACATACACAGTTGCCAAGTGTACTTTCAGGGGGTATAAACGTTAAGTTAGTTACCAAGTGCCCACGGTTAACATATACTTTATCATACTGTTTTGAAACGCTCTTTGTAGCACTGAAATCTCGTGGCCTATCTTACATACTGTTATACTTAAACTATAGCTCACCAACCTTTGTGTTGATGTTTTTAAGCATGTTTTTCTCAGGTGCTTAAGGTTATTTGCTTCCGCTGTCGTGCTAGTCTTGCCGTAGACACCCGCTGCTCTAGTGTTATCACCGCATGAACTGTTTATCTTGCATTCAAACTTTATTACATTTGAAACTATTTTTTGTAACGACCTAAGGGCCACATACATTTATTCATGCTTGCTATTCGTAGAAGCATACTGTTGGTGTAAAACAATTGATGTCGGTTATGACGTCATCTTTTTATCGTGAATGCAACTTCTTTTGAAACAGCATATAGTACTTAACCTTGTAATGATCCTGTTGTTGATTATTCGTACACGATGGTTTTGTACGGGGCATCACAGATTACTCGAGCGCGAAGTTAGCTAACTTCTTCTATTATTCCAGGATGATTGTCGGTCGGAACGAGCGGATGAATAAGGTTTAGAATTGTGGATAGAATATAATCGTGTCGAACTACTCTGGAAATGAGGCTAAAAATGGTGTTTTGGATAGATTCGTCGATAAGTGCTTCAGGTTCTTCGCCAAGAGGGCAATTTGGTTGGTGGAAAGGATCGCCTTCTTCGCGTCTCCATTGATTAAGTAGACTACGAACCCATCAGATGAATTGGGGATGGCTGATTGATTAATTCATTCTGGTGACACCACTTTTGGAGCTTAGGTGAATATCCATGTCGGAATAGCTGTCGGAATAACTATCGGAATAGCTATCGAAATCTGAGGGACTCGAATGTAGTGACCCGAACTTTTCCATGTTTATATATATTAATTGAGATTGATATTTACATGATTAAATGTTTCCAACATGTTAAGCAATCAAACTTGTTAAGACTTGATTAATTGAAATATGTTTCATATAGACAATTGACCACCCAAGTTGACCGGTGATTCACGAACGTTAAAACTTGTAAAAACTATATGATGACATATATATGGATATATATATATAGTTAACATGATACTATGATAAGTAAACATATCATTAAGTATATTAACAATGAACTACATATGTAAAAACAAGACTACTAACTTAATGATTTTTAAACGAGACATATATGTAACGATTATCGTTGTAAAGACATTTAATGTATATATATCATATTAAGAGATATTCATACATGATAATATCATGATAATATAATAATTTAAAATCTCATTTGATATTATAAACATTGGGTTAACAACATTTAACAAGATCGTCAACCTAAAGGTTTCAAAACAACACTTACATGTAACGACTAACGATGACTTAACGACTCAGTTAAAATGTATATACATGTAGTGTTTTAATATGTATTTATACACTTTTTAAAGACTTCAATACACTTATCAAAATACTTCTACTTAACAAAAATGCTTACAATTACATCCTCGTTCAGTTTCATCAACAATTCTACTCGTATGCACCCGTATTCGTACTCGTACAATACACAGCTTTTAGATGTATGTACTATTGGTATATATACTCCAATGATCAGCTCTTAGCAGCCCATGTGAGTTACCTAACACATGTGGGAACCATTGTTTGGCAACTAGCATGAAATATATCATAAAATTACAAAAATATGAGTAATCATTCATGACTTATTTACATGAAAACAAAATTACATATCCTTTATATCTAATCCATACACCAACGACCAAAAACACCTACAAACACTTTCATTCTTCAATTTTATTAATATAATTGATCTCACTCAAGTTCTATCTTCAAGTTCTAAGTGTTCTTCATAAATTCTACAAGTTCTAGTTACATAAAATCAAGAATACTTTCAAGTTTGCTAGCTCACTTCCAATCTTGTAAGGTGATCATCTAATCTCAAGAAATCTTTGTTTCTTACAGTAGGTTATCATTCTAATACAAGGTAATAATCATATTCAAACTTTGGTTCAATTTCTATAACTATGACAATCTTATTTCAAGTGATGATCTTACTTGAACTTGTTTTCGTGTCATGATTCTGCTTCAAGAACTTCGAGCCATCCAAGGATCCGTTGAAGCTAGATCCATTTTTCTCTTTTCCAGTAGGTTTATCCAAGGAACTTAAGGTAGTAATGATGTTCATAACATCATTCGATCCATACATATAAAGCTATCTTATTCGAAGGTTTAAACTTGTAATCACTAGAACATAGTTTAGTTAATTCTAAACTTGTTCGCAAACAAAAGTTAATCCTTCTAACTTGACTTTTAAAATTAACTAAACACATGTTCTATATCTATATGATATTCTAACTTAATGATTTAAAACCTGGAAACACGAAAAACACCGTAAAACCGGATTTACGCCGTCGTAGTAACACCGCGGGCTGTTTTGGGTTAGTTAATTAATAACTATGATAAATTTGATTTAAAAGTAGTTATTCTGAGAAAATGATTTTTATTATGAACATGAAACTATATCCAAAAATTATGGTTAAACTCAAAGTGGAAGTATGTTTTCTAAAATGGTCATCTAGACGTCGTTCTTTCGACTGAAATGACTACCTTTACAAAAACGACTTGTAAATTATTTTTACGACTATAAACCTATACTTTTTATATTTAGATTCATAAAATAGAGTTCAATATGAAACCATAGCAATTTGATTCACTCAAAACGGATTTAAAATGAAGAAGTTATGGGTAAAACAAGATTGGATAATTTTTCTCATTTTAGCTACGTGAAAATTGGTAACAAATCTATTCCAACCATAACTTAATCAACTTGTATTGTATATTATGTAATCTTGAGATACCATAGACACGTATACAATGTTTCGACCTATCATGTCGACACATCTATATATATTTCGGAACAACCATAGACACTCTATATGTGAATATTGGAGTTAGCTATACAGGGTTGAGGTTGATTCCAAAATATATATAGTTTAAGTTGTGATCAATACTGAGATACGTATACACTGGGTCATGGATTGATTCAAGATAATATTTATCTATTTATTTCTGTACATCTAACTGTGGACAACTAGTTGTAGGTTACTAACGAGGACAGCTGACTTAATAAACTTAAAACATCAAAATATATTAAAAGTGTTGTAAATATATTTTGAACATACTTTGATATATATGTATATATTGTTATAGGTTCGTGAATTAACCAGTGGCCAAGTCTTACTTCCCGACGAAGTAAAAATCTGTGAAAGTGAGTTATAGTCCCACTTTTAAAATCTAATATTTTTGGGATGAGAATACATGCAGGTTTTATAAATGATTTACAAAATAGACACAAGTAGGTGAAACTACATTCTATGGTTGAATTATTGAAATCGAATATGCCCCTTTTTATTAAGTCTGGTAATCTAAGAATTAGGGAACAGACACCCTAATTGACGCGAATCCTAAAGATAGATCCATTGGGCCTAACAAACCCCATCTAAAGTACCGGATGCTTTAGTACTTCGAAATTTATATCATATCCGAAGGGTGTCCTGAAATGATGGGGATATTCTTATATATGCATCTTGTTAATGTCGGTTACCAGGTGTTCACCATATGAATGATTTTTATCTCTATGTATGGGATGTGTATTGAAATATGAAATCTTGTGGTCTATTATTATGATTTGATATATATAGGTTAAACCTATAACTCACCAACATTTTTGTTGACGTTTTAAGCATGTTTATTCTCAGGTGATTATTAAGAGCTTCCGCTGTCGCATACTTAAATAAGGACGAGATTTGGAGTCCATGCTTGTATGATATTGTGTAAAAACTGCATTCAAGAAACTTATTTTGTTGTAACATATTTGTATTGTAAACCATTATGTAATGGTCGTGTGTAAACAGGATATTTTAGATTATCATTATTTGATAATCTACGTAAAGCTTTTTAAACCTTTATTGATGAAATAAAGGTTATGGTTTGTTTTAAAATGAATGCAGTCTTTGAAAAACGTCTCATATAGAGGTCAAAACCTCGCAACGAAATCAATTAATATGGAACGTTTTTAATCAATAAGAACGGGACATTTCAGTTGGTATCCGAGCGTTGGTCTTAGAGAACCAGAATTTTGCATTAGTGTGTCTTATCGAGTTTGTTAGGATGCATTAGTGAGTCTGGACTTCGACCGTGTTTACTTGAAAAATGATTGCTTAACAAATTTTGTTGGAAACTATATATTTTTAACATGTGAATATTATGTGATATATTAATCTATTAACGCGTTTGATATTATGTGATAGATGTCTACCTCTAGAACAAGTCCCATTGACTCACCTAATAATAATAAAGAGTCAAATGTAAATTGGAATGATTCGTGGACTGATTCACAAGTTCCCGAAGAGGAACCGGAAGAAGAGTCGGAACCGGAAGAAGAATCGGAATCGGAAGAAGAATCGGAACCGGATGAAGAAATAGAACCGGTGGGGGAAATAATAAAACGGTTAAGTAAAAGAAAATCCTCAACCAACCGACCAAGGTTAATTATGGTCAATGGTGTTTCCGCCAAGGAAGCAAAATATTGGGAGGATTACCAATTCTCCGATGAATCGTCTTCCGACGAGAATTCCGATGATGTTATAGAAATTACCCCAACTGAATTTAAAAAGGCAAAAGAAAATAATAAGGGAAAGGGCATAAAAATAGAGAAATCTAATTCCAACCCCGATGAACTTTATATGTATCGTCAACCCCCGAAGTCCTTAAGTTGTAACAATGACCCGGGAACCTCTAAACCACCAGGTTTTTCTAAACCAATGTGGAAAACGATGGCTCGTATTAGGGGAACATCATATATCCCTAGAAACTTGGCAAAACGAACTAAAACCGAAGAACAAGAAACAAGCGAGTCGGAATAAGATAGTTGTATTCGTGTGGTGTAATATATGTAATATAGTGTGCTTATGCTTTATGATATATGTAAAAATTGCTTGTATTAATAAGTATTTTTTTATGAATCTAACTCTTATCTATTTTACAGTATAAAAACACAAAATGGATAGACAACCCAATATTTTAAGAGACCTACCCGGAGACATGATTGATGAAATCTTGTCTAGAGTCGGTCAGAATTCTTCGGCACAACTATTTAAGGCGAGATCAGTTTGTAAGACATTCGAAGAACGTTCCAAGAATGCCTTGGTTTATAAAAGGCTTTCGTTCGAAAGATGGGGGATATCACATTGGGAAATCCATAAGTTACAATGTGTTTACTTTGACGCATATATTGCGGGGAACCCAAATGCTATTTTACGCAATGGGTTAAGAAATTATTTTGACTCAATATATCCGAATATTGGACTTCGTGATTTAGAAAAAGCGGCTAACATGCAACATAAAGAAGCATGTTATGCTTACTGATTAGTAATGTTCGCTTCTCACCAAAGTGAGAACAAGAACATCGGGCTAAAACTATTAAACAAAACGTTCCCACAAGTGATGGAGTCGGTAATTGGGGTAAGAAATGAGGTTTTTAGATTGTTACGGGACTGTTGGACATTACGTAACCCTCGTCCCTTTGACGACGTTACAACACGCTGTCTTATTAACGGCCATAACGGTTATGTTCCACAAGACCAAGGATGGGAAGTAATCCTAGTAAAACCAGAATGCATGACTTGTTTCTGGACGTATGAATTACGTGTCTTTATTGCCTTTGCTGAACGACTTGTGTACTAGCTAGAATTATCTTCACAACCATCTTGTATCAAATTTATTGTGTGCTATATTTCATGCTATATGTAAAATAAGCGGTATTGTAAGTTTGTAAAATATTGTGTAAAAGTTTGAACGCGAAATATTATTATAATCAGTTTTTCATATAGAATTGTAGTAGTTGAATTGTATATTAGCTACTAAGTATGAACTTACCGGGTAGGTACTACCCGAATTTAAACTTATAAAACGCTAATATGAAGAAAAAGCTTTTATAAATGAGTTCATATTATGCTACGAAATACTATTAACTACACTTAATATTCTGTATGATTAACTTGTTCCATTTGACTATTTTGAAGGAAATGGCACCGACTACTCGACACACCGTGAATATGAATGAAGAGGAATTCCGTACTTTTCTAGCTTCAAACATAGCCGCAGTACATGCTGCGCTACATACCAACAATAACCTTGGATCTAGCAGTACAGGAAATCGTGTAGGATGCACCTACAAAGAATTCACTGCCTGCAAACCTTTGGAATTTGATGGAACCGAAGGACCGATCGGATTGAAACGGTGGACCGAGAAGGTCGAATCGGTGTTTGCCATAAGTAAGTGTACTGAAGAGGACAAAGTGAAGTACGCTACGCATACCTTCACAGGTTCTGCGTTAACATGGTGGAATACCTATCTAGAGTAAGTGGGACAAGATGATGCGTACGCACTACCGTGGTCAGCATTCAAGCACTTGATGAACGAGAAGTACCGTACCAGAACTGAGGTCAATAAGCTCAAGACAGAACTTAG
Organism: Rutidosis leptorrhynchoides; assembly: GCF_046630445.1. Classification (NCBI taxonomy): domain Eukaryota; kingdom Viridiplantae; phylum Streptophyta; class Magnoliopsida; order Asterales; family Asteraceae; genus Rutidosis; species Rutidosis leptorrhynchoides. The sequence continues at coordinate 301,728,467 of NC_092337.1, forward strand.
AGGGTTACGAACCCAAGGATTTGATATTACCACGTACGAAAGACGATTCACAGAATTGTGCCTATTGTGTCCGGGAGCATTCGAAGATGAGGAAGAGAAGATCGACGCGTTTGTGAAAGGATTACCGGAAAGAATCCAAGAAGATATAAGTTCACACGAGCCCGCCTCCATACAACAGGCATGTAGAATGGCTCACAAACTAGTGAACCAGATTGAAGAAAGAATTAAAGAACAGACTGCTGAAGAGGCCAATGTGAAGCAAGTCAAAAGAAAGTGGGAGGAAAACGGTAATAAGAATCACCAATACAACAACAACAGAAATTACAACAATAATCGCAACAATTATCCCAACAATCGCAACATCAATCGCAACTACAACAAACGGCCCAACAACAACAACAACAACAACAACAACAACAACAACAACAACAACAGTAACTACAACAATCATCCCAACAACAATAATAACCGCAACAAAAACAACAATCAGAAGCAGCTATGCCAAAGGTGTGAAAAGTATCACTCAGGGTTCTGCACCAAATTTTGCAACAAGTGTAAAAGAAATGGTCATAGCGCGGCGAAGTGTGAGGTCTATGGACCAGGGGTTAATAGAACGAAAGGAACAAATGGTGTCGGAACGAGTAATGGCGGAGCAAGTAGTGTCGGAGCAAGTTATGCCAATGTAGTTTGTTATAAATGTGGAAAACCGGGCCACATTATTAGAAATTGCCCGAACCAGGAGAACACGAATGGACAAGGCCGCGGAAGAGTTTTCAATATTAATGCGGCAGAGGCACAGGAAGACCCGGAGCTTGTTACGGGTACGTTTCTTATTGACAATAAATCTGCTTACGTTTTATTTGATTCGGGTGCGGATAGAAGCTATATGAGTAGAGATTTTTGTGCTAAATTAAGTTGTCCATTGACGCCTTTGGATAGTAAATTTTTACTCGAATTAGCAAATGGTAAATTAATTTCAGCAGATAATATATGTCGGAATCGAGAAATTAAACTGGTTAGCGAAACATTTAAGATTGATTTGATACCAGTAGAGTTAGGGAGTTTTGATGTGATAATCGGTATGGACTGGTTGAAAGAAGTGAAAGCAGAGTTCGTTTGTTACAAAAATGCAATTCACATTATACGAGAAAAAGGAAAACCCTTAATGGTGTACGGAGAAAAGGGCAACACGAAGCTACATCTTATTAGTAATTTGAAGGCACAAAAACTAATAAGAAAAGGTTGCTATGATGTTCTAGAACACGTCGAGAAAGTACAAACTGAAGAAAAGATCATCAATGATGTTCCCATTGCAAAAGAATTTCCCGATGTATTTCCGAAAGAATTACCGGGATTACCCCCACATCGATCCGTTGAATTTCAAATAGATCTTGTACCAGGAGCTGCACCAATAGCTCGTGCTCTTTACAGACTCGCACCCAGCTAGATGAAAGAACTGCAAAGCCAATTACAAGAACTTTTAGAGCGTGGTTTCATTCGACCAAGCACATCACCGTGGGGAGCTCCTGTTTTGTTTGTCAAGAAGAAAGATGGTACATTCAGGTTGTGTATCGACTACCGAGAGTTGAACAAACTTACCATCAAGAACCGCTACCCACTACCGAGAATCGATGACTTATTTGATCAACTACAAGGCTCGTCTGTTTATTCAAAGATTGACTTACGTTCCGGGTATCATCAAATGCGGGTGAAAGAAGATGATATTCCAAAGACTGCTTTCAGAACATGTTACGATCATTACGAGTTTATGGGCATGCCGTTTGGTTTAACTAATGCACCAGCTTTGTTCATGGACCTTATGAACCGAGTGTGTAGACCATACCTTGACAAGTTTGTCATTATTTTCATTGATGACATACTTATTTACTCAAAGAATGACCAAGAACACGGTGAACATTTAAGAAAGGTGTTAGAAGTATTGAGGAAGGAAGAATTGTACGCTAAGTTTTCAAAATGTGCATTTTGGTTGGAAGAAGTTCAATTCCTCGGTCACATAGTGAACAAAGAAGGTATTAAGGTGGATCCGGCAAAGATAGAAACTGTTGAAAAGTGGGAAACCCCGAAAACTCCGAAACACATACGCCAGTTTTTAGGACTAGCTGGTTACTACAGAAGGTTCATCCAAGACTTTTCCAGAATAGCAAAACCCTTAACTGCATTAACGCATAAAGGGAAGAAATTTGAATGGAAGGATGAACAAGAGAAAGCGTTTCAGTTATTGAAGAAAAAGCTAACTACGGCACCTATATTGTCATTGCCTGAAGGGAATGATGATTTTGTGATTTATTGTGATGCATCAAAGAAAGGTCTCGGTTGTGTATTAATGCAACGAACGAAGGTGATTGCTTATGCGTCTAGACAATTGAAGATTCACGAGCAAAATTATACGACGCATGATTTGGAATTAGGCGCGGTTGTTTTTGCATTAAAGACTTGGAGGCACTACGTATATGGGGTCAAAAGTATTATATATACCGACCACAAAAGTCTTCAACACATATTTAATCAGAAACAACTGAATATGAGGCAGCGTAGGTGGATTGAATTGTTGAATGATTACGACTTTGAGATTCGTTACCACCCGGGGAAGGCAAATGTGGTAGCCGACGCCTTGAGCAGAAAGGACAGAGAACCCATTCGAGTAAAATCTATGAATATAATGATTCACACTAACCTTACTACTCAAATAAAGGAGGTGCAACAAGGAGTTTTAAAAGAGGGAAATTTAGAGGATGAAATACCCAAAGGATCGGAGAAGCATCTTAATATTCGGGAAGACGGAACCCGGTATAGGGCTGAAAGAATTTGGGTACCAAAATTTGGAGATATGAGAGAAATGGTACTTAGAGAAGCTCATAAAACCAGATACTCAATACATCCTGGAACGGGGAAGATGTACAAGGATCTCAAGAAACATTTTTGGTGGCCAGGTATGAAAGCCGATGTTGCTAAATACGTAGGAGAATGTTTGACGTGTTCTAAGGTCAAAGCTGAGCATCAGAAACCATCAGGTCTACTTCAACAACCTGAAATCCCGGAATGGAAATGGGAAAACATTACCATGGATTTCATCACTAAATTGCCAAGGACTGCAAGTGGTTTTGATACTATTTGGGTAATAGTTGATCGTCTCACCAAATCAGCACACTTCCTGCCAATAAGAGAAGATGACAAGATGGAGAAGTTAGCACGACTGTATTTGAAGGAAGTCGTCTCCAGACATGGAATACCAATCTCTATTATCTCTGATAGGGATGGCAGATTTATTTCAAGATTCTGGCAGACATTACAGCAAGCATTAGGAACTCGTCTAGACATGAGTACTGCCTATCATCCACAAACCGATGGGCAGAGCGAAAGGACGATACAAACGCTTGAAGATATGCTACGAGCATGTGTTATTGATTTCGAAAACAGTTGGGATCGACATCTACCGTTAGCAGAATCTTCCTACAACAACAGCTACCATTCAAGCATTGAGATGGTGCCGTTTGAAGCACTTTATGGTAGAAAGTGCAGGTCTCTGATTTGTTGGAGTGAAGTGGGGGATAGACAGATTACGGGTCCGGAGATTATACAAGAAACTACCGAGAAGATCATCCAAATTCAACAACGGTTGAAAACCGCCCAAAGTCGACAAAAGAGCTACGCTGACATTAAAAGAAAAGATATAGAATTTGAAATTGGAGAGATGGTCATGCTTAAAGTTGCACCTTGGAAAGGCGTTGTTCGATTTGGTAAACGAGGGAAATTAAATCCAAGGTATATTGGACCATTCAAGATTATTGATCGTGTCGGACCAGTAGCTTACCGACTTGAGTTACCTCAACAACTCGCGGCTGTACATAACACTTTCCACGTCTCGAATTTGAAGAAATGTTTTGCTAAAGAAGATCTCACTATTCCATTAGATGAAATCCAAATCAACGAAAAACTTCAATTCATCGAAGAACCCGTCGAAATAATGGATCGTGAGGTTAAAAGACTTAAGAAAAACAAGATACCAATTGTTAAGGTTCGATGGAATGCTCGTAGAGGACCCGAGTTCACATGGGATCGTAAAGATCAGATGAAGAAGAAATACCCGCATCTATTTCCAGAAGATTCGTCAACACCTTCAACAGCTTAAAATTTCGGGACGAAATTTATTTAACGGGTAGGTACTGTAGTGACCCGAACTTTTCCATGTTTATATATATTAATTGAGATTGATATTTACATGATTAAATGTTTCCAACATGTTAAGCAATCAAACTTGTTAAGACTTGATTAATTGAAATATGTTTCATATAGACAATTGACCACCCAAGTTGACCGGTGATTCACGAACGTTAAAACTTGTAAAAACTATATGATGACATATATATGGATATATATATATATAGTTAACATGATACTATGATAAGTAAACATATCATTAAGTATATTAACAATGAACTACATATGTAAAAACAAGACTACTAACTTAATGATTTTTAAACGAGACATATATGTAACGATTATCGTTGTAAAGACATTTAATGTATATATATCATATTAAGAGATATTCATACTTGATAATATCATGATAATATAATAATTTAAAATCTCATTTAATATTATAAACATTGGGTTAACAACATTTAACAAGATCGTCAACCTAAAGGTTTCAAAACAACACTTACATGTAACGACTAACGATGACTTAACGACTCAGTTAAAATGTATATACATGTAGTGTTTTAATATGTATTTATACACTTTTGAAAGACTTCAATACACTTATCAAAATACTTCTACTTAACAAAAATGCTTACAATTACATCCTCGTTCAGTTTCATCAACAATTCTACTCGTATGCACCCGTATTCGTACTCGTACAATACACAGCTTTTAGATGTATGTACTATTGGTATATACACTCCAATGATCAGCTCTTAGTAGCCCATGTGAGTCACCTAACACATGTGGGAACCATTATTTGGCAACTAGCATGAAATATCTCATAAAATTACAAAAATATGAGTAATCATTCATGACTTATTTACATGAAAACAAAATTACATATCCTTTATATCTAATCCATACACCAACGACCAAAAACACCTACAAACACTTTCATTCTTCAAATTTCTTCATCAAATTGATCTCTCTCAAGTTCTATCTTCAAGTTCTAAGTGTTCTTCATAAATTCTACAAGTTCTAGTTACATAAAATCAAGAATACTTTCAAGTTTGCTAGCTCACTTCCAATCTTGTAAGGTGATCATCCAACCTCAAGAAATCTTTGTTTCTTACAGTAGATTATCATTCTAATACAAGGTAATAATCATATTCAAACTTTGGTTCAATTTCTATAACTATGACAATCTTATTTCAAGTGATGATCTTACTTGAACTTGTTTTCGTGTCATGATTCTGCTTAAGAACTTCGAGCCATCCAAGGATCCGTTGAAGCTAGATCCATTTTTTAATTTTCCAGTAGGTTTATCCAAGGAACTTAAGGTAGTAATGATGTTCATAACATCATTCGATTCATACATATAAAGCTATCTTATTCGAAGGTTTAAACTTGTAATCACTAGAACATAGTTTAGTTAATTCTAAACTTGTTCGCAAACAAAAGTTAATCCTTCTAACTTGACTTTTAAAATCAACTAAACACATGTTCTATATCTATATGATATGCTAACTTAATGATTTAAAACCTGGAAACACGAAAAACACCGTAAAACCGAATTTACGCCGTCGTAGTAACACCGCGGGCTGTTTTGGGTTAGTTAATTAAAAACTATGATAAACTTTGATTTAAAAGTTGTTATTCTGAGAAAATGATTTTTATTATGAACATGAAACTATATCCAAAAATTATGGTTAAACTCAAAGTGGAAGTATGTTTTCTAAAATGGTCATCTAGACGTCATTCTTTCGACTGAAATGACTACCTTTAAAAAACAACTTGTAACTTATTTTTCCAACTATAAACCTATACTTTTTCTATTTAGATTCATAAAATAGAGTTCAATATGAAACCATAGCAATTTGATTCACTCAAAACGGATTTAAAATGAAGAAGTTATGGGTAAAACAAGATTGGATAATTTTTCTCATTTTAGCTACGTGAAAATTGGTAACAAATCTATTCCAACCATAACTTAATCAACTTGTATTGTATATTATGTAATCTTGAGATACCATAGACACGTATACAATGTTTCGACCTATCATGTCGACACATCTATATATATTTCGGAACAACCATAGACACTCTATATGTGAATATTGTAGTTAGATATACAGGGTTGAGGTTGATTCCAAAATATATATAGTTTGAGTTGTGATCAATACTGAGATACGTATACACTGGGTCATGGATTGATTCAAGATAATATTTATCGATTTATTTCTGTACATCTAACTGTGGACAACTAGTTGTAGGTTACTAATGAGGACAGCTGACTTAATAAACTTAAAACATCAAAATATATTAAAAGTGTTGTAAATATATTTTGAACATACTTTGATATATATGTATATATTGTTATAGGTTCGTGAATCAACCAGTGGCCAAGTCTTACTTCTCGACGAAGTAAAAATCTGTCAAAGTGAGTTATAGTCCCACTTTTAAAATCTAATATTTTTGGGATGAGAATACATGCAGGTTTTATAAATGATTTACAAAATAGACACAAGTACGTGAAACTACATTCTATGGTTGAATTATCGAAATCGAATATGCCCCTTTTTATTAAGTCTGGTAATCTAAGAATTAGGGAACAAACACCCTAATTGACGCGAATCCTAAAGATAGATCTATTGGGCCTAACAAACCCCATCCAAAGTACCGGATGCTTTAGTACCTCAAAATTTATATCATATCCGAATGGTGTCCCGGAATGATGGGGATATTCTTATACATGCATCTTGTTAATGTCGGTTACCAGGTGTTCACCATATGAATGATTTTTATCTCTATGTATGGGATGTGTATTGAAATATGAAATCTTGTGGTCTATTATTATGATTTGATATATATAGGTTAAACCTATAACTCACCAACATTTTTGTTGACGTTTTAAGCATGTTTATTCTCAGGTGATTATTAAGAGCTTCCGCTGTCGCATACTTAAATAAGGACGAGATTTGGAGTCCATGCTTGTATGATATTGTGTAAAAACTGCATTCAAGAAACTTATTTTGTTGTAACATATTTGTGTTGTAAACCATTATGTAATGGTCGTGTGTAAACAGGATATTTTAGATTATCATTATTTGATAATCTACGTAAAGCTTTTTAAACCTTTATTGATGAAATAAAGGTTATGGTTTGTTTTAAAATGAATGCAGTCTTTGAAAAACATCTCATATAGAGGTCAAAACGTCGCAACGAAATCAATTAATATGGAACGTTTTTAATCAATAAGAACGGGACATTTCATCGAACTGGTTTAGGGATTCATCTCGTACGATCAGATGAAGGATCTTCGATAAGAAATAGATTGTAGGATATAGATTAATACCATGAAATACATAATTTACATATGCATATATAATACTAAAATCCCATAAGTTACGGAGGAATCTACGGAAGCTGTCAGGCAAAGGTAACAATAACAGATACGCTAAGATATGAATTTATCTATATACTGTCTATGCAATAGAGGTAGTAAGACATGTATAGACTAAGAATGATAAGCAGGTAATTTCCTAAGGATGATAAGCAGATGATTTTCGACTAGAAATGATAAGCATAACTTTTGACATGCAGACACGGTCGAATTTCAGACTCACTAATGCATCTAAATAACTATCAGTTAGACACACTAATGCAAGACCTGGTTCGCTAAGACCACCGCTCTGATACCAACTGAAATGACCCGTTCATATACATTATAAACGATTCACAATAGTTGATTTCATTGCGAGGTACTTGACCTCTATATGATACACTTTACAAACATTGCATTCATTTTTAAAAGACAAACTTTCATTTACATCGAAAGTTGACGGCATGCATACCCTTTCATAATATATTCATCTATAATTGACTTAATAATAATCTTGATGAACTCGATGACTCGAATGCAACATCTTTTGAAATATGTCATGAATGACTCCAAGTAATATCTCTAGAATGAGCAAATGCACAGCGAAAGATTTCTTTCATACCTGAGAATAAACATGCTTTAAGGTGTCAACCAAAATGTTGGTGAGTTCATTAGTTTATCATAAACAATCATTTCCATCATTTTAATAGACCACAAGATTTTCATTTTCATTTCTCATAAATATACGTCCCATGCATAGAGATAAAAATAATCATTCATATGGTGAACACCTGGTAACCGACATTAACAAGATGCATATAAGAATATCCCCTATCATTCCGGGACATCCATCGGACATGATAAAACAACATCGAAGTACTAAAGCATCCGGTACTTTGGATGGGGTTTATTAGGCCCAATAGATCTATCTTTAGGATTCGCGTCAATTAGTAGATCGGTTTACTAATTCTTAGGCTACCAAGCAAAAGGGGCATATTCGACTTCGATCATTCAACCATATAATGTAGTTTTGATTACTTGTGTCTATTTTGAAAAACATTTATAAAAGTGCATGTATTCTCAGTCCCAAAAATATATATTGCAAAAGCATTTAAAAAGGGAGTAATGAAACTCACCATACTGTATTTTGTAGTAAAAATACATATAACGACATTGAACAAAAGTAGGGTTGGCCTCGAATTCACAAACCTATATCAAGTATATATATATTAACACATATACTCACATAATTCCCTTATTTATAAAATATTTATATTTGTTAAGTGTTATAATTATATAACCAAATTTCAATTTAGAATATATATATATATATATATATATATATATATATATATATATATATACTTTATTTATATACAATAACTTCAGTTATATGGTATATATATTTATTTTTATAAAACCATTAATATTTATACATATAGTTGTATATATATATATTTGTAATTGGTATTATATCAAAAATCAATAATTTGTTGTAGGTAATATTTATAAGATAATGTAAATATGTTCAATCTACAATTTTACGTAATAGTAATAATATATTTATATTATATATCAAATATATTTTTATATATCTAATATTTGTTATTAATAAAAATTATCAAATTCATGTTAATGATAATAAAAATGATAATCATGCTAATAATAAAAAAATAGTTTTAATAAAATGATAATTATAATAATAAAGATATTACTAATAATATTCTTAATGTCAATACTATTACTAATGTTAATAATATATTTAATGATAATCTAGGAATGATAATAATATTAGTGATAATAATAATAATAATAATAATAATAATAATAATAATAATAATAATAATAATAATAATAATAATAATAATAATAATAATAATAATAATAATAATAATGATAAAATTACTACCTCACAAGAATAGGCTCCAAAAATAAATAAATGCCCTTGCCAAGACTCGAACCCGTGACCTTTCGTTAACCCAAAACCTCCTCAAACCATCCCTCTGTTTCTACCTTTTTGTTGTAATTCAAGATTCAAATATGTTTAACCCTTTAGTTTCGGTTTTCTTATTTACTCTCTTTCTCATCATCAATCTTTGGTATCATCATGCCATTATCATCATCATGCATTCTTCATTATCTATAACAATTCTGTCTCCTTATCAACACTATCATAATCGATCATCATTATCCTCGTAATCAAATAATTACGTCCATCGTCATCATCTCTATCACATGCTCTCATCATCACCGTATCACACATCAACTATTTATCATATCGTGTATCATGTATCATCTTCACTATGTCGTTTCATAACCATCATCATCAAATATTCATCATCAAATATTTATCGTGTATCATGTAGCAGCCCAACAGTAATAACATAGCTGGATTCTCGGCCCAATAGACTTCTCGACCCAATTATTAATTGAAATTACTACGGCCCAAAAAGAAACTCAAGTTGGATTTCGGTCCAACAGCAAATGGTAAAAGTAATCGATCAAGAGCAATTTTAAAGGTTTTAGCTGTCAATTTTCAATCACAAGTGGGGTTTGTTCATTAGATAAATGTTGGCCAATATAAAAGAAAAGTAGACGTGCAAACATCATCATCATTATTAATTCTTATCAAACTTCACTTTTTATTCTCTACTCACGTCATCTTCATCTAGTATTATCATCATTTTCACTCGTGTATAATCTTTAACAGAAACAGTGAGTAAAAGATGGTAGTTTATTTCTTGTAGGGTGCTTACATAGTGGAGATGGTGGTGGTTTAATGGAGGTTTTGCGACGGTTGTAACAGAAAATAGCAGTGGGTTTCAGTTGAGGTTGTTCTTCGATGGTGTGGTTTAGTTGGTGAAGGTAACCGGTGATGATTTAACACAAAGGTGATGAGGTGATGGAGGGTTTCGGTTGAAGCATGAAACTGACGTGGCAGCAGCAACAACTGGATCTTCTTGGATGTTATTGATGTTTGTCAGCTGTTTATAACATAAACAAAAAAATAGATAGTATGCATCTGTAACAGATTCAAGATAATGGTGGTGTTTTGCGATGTTTGAACACAGAAATAGAAGTGGTTCGTGTTGATGTCCGATTTTTACATTAGACAGAAAATATAGCAGGTTAACGGAATGGTGATGGAAGGGTGAGGATTTCATGATGGTTAACAATGTTGGTGGTGTTTACGTAGGTGGTGTTGATGAACAAAAGTCGAGCAGTAGCAAGGGTTTACAAATAGGTGTTGGGTTCTTTGATAATGAGAGTGGCGGTTTGTTATGGTTCGCGGGTTCATGAAAAAGAAAACATGAAAGGGTGTCGTGAAGGTTTGATGTGTTGTTTGATCGAGCAAGAAACCTGAAAGGAGATTTGAATGATTGTTTTGGTGAAGGAATCTAGCAAGATAGTTAGAAATTGAATGGCAAAAGAAAGAAACATATATGGGCTATGTGAGTGGTGTTTGAAAGCATAAGTAATCGTCCATATACATGCATACATATATAATATGGCAAGTGTTCAACTAAGAGACAAATTGAGTCACATCTTTGTGAATGAAAACAAATATTACAATAATAATAAAGTAGTACTAATATAATACTATAATATAAATTAGAGAACGTGTGATAATACTTAATTAATATCTGCCGACAGTTTTTAAGGACTATGTATTGTCCACTATTTGAAATCAGTGGCGGATAAAAGTCATAAAAAAAATCCCATATTTTTAAATTAGCTATATTTATTTATTTTGGTCATTATGGTATAAAATTCGATCATTAATTGTTAAATAAAAATTAAATTAATTATTCACTCCCAACCCCAAGTAAAATATAAAAAGTTTTAAAATTCAACAAATAGTTCCTAAATACATTTTTAATAAGCCTAAAATTTATATTACTCATTTTCGGATCACCGTTTATTTTAAAATTACATAAGTTCGAATTTAACTTGATTAATATCCATTGAATGGCAATTGAGTGTTACAGTTGTTTAATAAATAGATTCGAAATCACAAAATATATATTCAATATACTTTATCTATATATAGATATGTTTTAAATAATAGTTATCATAATATCATATTTTTATTTTTATTTCACATAATTACTTTTAATAACAACAACATATAATACATCAAATTATATTTTGAATTATTATTTATATATATACATACACACATATCTATTTACAATTAATTGTTCGTGACTCGTTGGTAATGGTCGAAGGGTAATTGAATACATGAACATAGTTTCAAAATTTTAGAGACTCGAAATTATAGACTTTGCTTATCGTGTCGGAACATATAAAGATCAAGTTTAAATTTGGTCGGAAATCTCCGGGTCGTCACATGCGGTACCAATCGAGGAAGTTTGAACCATTGAGTTTCTCCTTCTCTAACAAAGAACGGAGGTTGTTTTGGTTTACGTTTTGATTGTTTGACATGTACAAAAGAACGAGATTCAATTTTAGTATTTTCGATATTTTACTTTAATAAATTAACTACCCAGGTTTTAATATATTTGAAAACAATTAATTTACGAAAGTCTAAGATCCACATAGAGGTTCCATAACTACATCTGTTGATTAGCTAGCAGTTATAGAGACTATTGGTAGGTAGCGGTTACCGATTGCATCACAAGTGCAACTCTTAGATCATTATGAGACCTAAAATATGTGTAGTTCAATAAACCACTATTATCTACTGGCATGTTTGTCCCATCCTTGCCTCGAACTCAAGTCTCACCGTGAATACGATTAAGTCGTCCAATTTGAAAATAGTGGAAATTCAGCCTAGTCTCACTCGTAACTGAAAATCCACCTTGTGGCTATAATTCGATTAGGTCTCACCGTAACCAAAAAATAACGAAGAGTGTTTGCAAGCTCATTGGATGGCATGAATTAAATTTGACGGGTATTTAAAAATGTTTGTGTTAACGAATAATGCATGCACACAAGATTCGCTACACTATTTGTTAAAAAATCATTTTAACCAATTTTATATATGTAGATCGTGTTTATGCGTCTAGTTTGTTATTTTATTTTATATATAAAAGTAACAAATACAAAAACGTGTATCGTTTTAAAACAATTTTAAAAGATTTCGATCATATATAATTTGTGTTTCAAAAATCATTTAACTTTAAACTCGTTAGAGTTTAACTTTTTAAAATCATCAATTTTAATCATTGAAACAGTTACCGGTTTTATTTGATGTTTTCATCAAAAACATTTAGCATATATTCTAATCAACAATTATGTATAATGCAAAAATAAAACACAACCATACCATGCATCACACACACATAGCCTAGCCCAAAAATCCTATGCTCGATCCCATGAGCCGACATGGGATCAAGAGGTCAAAATAAGGGTAATATCGTAGCTCCCACTTAATTCAAGAATCAAGTGAAAACTTGACAAACGTCATCGTTGTCAACTTGACCTGTTCGCCATCTTCTAAACCAAAAGCATGTTGTATTTTATCTTCAATCTTCATCTTGTTACATTTATTTAAATTTTAAAATACAACTAAACTAGTACTTTTACAAATTGAAATAAATTTAAATACAATACTATGAAAATGAGAAATAAATATAATACAACTTTGGCTTCAAAATGGCCATTCTAATAATACAAATAATCAACATGACATAATATTGCCGTAATCAACAATCATACATAGGTCGGGGCATTATGGGCTATGTGTGCAATCACAATTCTAATAACTACATTATTAACAACTACATATGGCTTGTCCATGGTTACATTGCATGTGTACAACCATAGAATGAAATAAACAACAATTATTCAAGCCATAATAAATTCAAAATTTATAACAATGATATTTTTCAGATCTTATTTGTGCCTCATGATGTTTAATTTAAAACAAACATGTTGAAATTATATAAAAAAAAAGTTTTAACTTTTTACCAATTCACCACAAAACTAGATCTGAGAAAATCACGTGACAATTAAAATGGTGTAAAAGTGGCTCGAATACCACTGATGGAAAACCGTGTGTACTTTTCATTTAGATTAACGCAGCGGATAGTTAAAATTAAATATAATCTACATTACAAAACATGCACACGATTCACGGTTCCAAACAAGATCCAATTACACCACTTTTAATTGTCAAAATATATAAACTACAAAGTAGGTAATAAACGGTATACCTTTCTTGAAGAAACGAATAAACTGATGGAGAGAAACTCACGATCAAAATTATGACCGTCTCTTTGGATAGTCCACACTACACTTCAAACGATCGTCAATGGATGCTAGTCCAAACTCAAGTAACAAATTAATCAACCCTTGATTAATTGAGTGAACAATTAAGTAATATTCCTTATGTATTCTTCAATTGATTTTCAACAAAAATAATGTAAACTTGAATTGTACGGAGGGTTGTAAGAAGAAGCAGTGCAAGGAAAAACTAATGCATACATGAGGTTATTAGTACTTCATTAAACATATAAGACCAAGATTACAGCTATAGCCATCTGATGTTAAAGCGAAGGGGTACGAAATAGTTATTATTTTTAATACGAAGTACGTTACAAATTACACAAGTTTTTATTATTTACAGATGGGATATACCTAAACCTTGCTACAACACTATAGGCAGTGTACCTAATCGTAGAGTAGTGTAGTTTTTAGTAAGTCCGGTTCATTCCACAGGGAGATGACTTATTTTACACTATATTTTTAAACAATTATATTTGTACAAAATATATATAATTATATATAATAATATATAAAAGGGGGTTTTACCGTTTAATGACCGGTTTGTCTATTTTATATTTTAAGTCACAATTAAAACCTAATGCAAAATATAAATGACGATAATTTAAGTGCGTAAAATAAATAACAATATAATAATTATGCTTATTTAAACTTCCGTAACCATGATGTTTGACGTTTTGATTATAATTTATTACCCTGGGTTAATTGTCCTTTGTCCTGGATGTATTTGAAACCTATCTGGTTTTTGTCCATAATAGTTCATCGGTCATAATTATAAAATGCTCGGAAAATTTAACCTTATACTCGAAGTTAAATATTCCAACTAATTGGGGATTCGAACTGTAACAAGGTCTTAATACTTTGTTTAATGAATACACCAGGTTATCGACTGTGTGTAAACCAAGGTTTTAATACTTTGTTAACAATTACACCAATTACCCTTGAATGTAATCCACCCCTGTTTTAATGATTCCATTGACTATTAATCCATCCCCGTGTCCGGTCAAATGAACAATAATTTGTATTTATAAATATCCCGCCCATCGTATCCGATTAAGCGTATGTGGTTATATATAGATACGTCAAATTGTAACCTTTATATTAAATTAACGAGGTATCGTTAATTTAATATAAAGCCCATTAATAGCCCATAGTCTAATTTCCACAAGTGTCGTTCTTTTGTCCAAACCCCAATTATGGTCCAAAGCCCAATTACCCCGTCTTTAATATTTAGTCCAACATCATGATTACTTCGGCTTAAATAAGCATAATAATAACTTAGTTACAAGACATTAATTTAAAAAGGAGAACATAACTTACATTGAGTATTTATCGCATAGCTTTACACAGACATAACTTCGACTTTAAAACCCGTAAAATAACCTTTACATAACTCAAACTAATCTAATATAAAACTAAACTAATATATATATATATATATATATATATATATATATATATATATATATATATATATATATATATATATATATATATATATATATATATATATATATTACAGAGGGAGTATTATTATTATTGTGTAAAGAGTCGAGCAGAAAGGCTGGCTATTTAAAGATGTGGTCTGATCCTGAGGCTCATGCGATCGCATGGGTTCTCAGTGTTAATCTCATGCGATCGCATGGCCAGCCTGGACATGCCCAATTGCTTTGTTTGCTAGCTCGTCGACGTTATATTTAATTATATAATATAATATATATAATATTATATAATTATATATATATTATATTATATTCTTGTGCATAGTAGACTCATAATTTTTGGTCCGTTGCGTCGGGCGTTGATAGTTGGCTCAGGTCCTGGTTCCGGATTTTCGAACGTCCTTTCGTACTATTTAATATCTTGTACTTTGCGTTCCGCAACTTGTACTTTTGTCATTTTTAGAAGTTTCTTATCAATAAATTGAACCACTTGGATTGTATCTTGTACATTTGAGCTTTTTGGTCATTTGCGTCTTCAAATAGTCGTTTTCGCCTTTTGTCTTCGCACTTATTTAATATAAACGATTACAACTTAAAATAGGACAATTACAACTAAATAATTTACATATTGGGAGGATATTTCTACTAAATATATGTTCATTTGGAGCACTATCAAATATCCCCACACTTGAACGTTGCTTGTCCTCAAGCAATACAGAACTTGAAATTAAATCACACTTCACTCGAATCACTTTTTTTATTCTCACACTTTATACATCAGTGATTTTGATACGGCGGTATAAATAATGATAGTAACGATGTGGTTTACAGTCCCACATGATTATGAAAATTTAGATCCTTAAGGAAATTGGATCTTTATGAAAATATTTGATCTTTTGAAAATTCATTCTAGCTTTTACCCTAGATAAATTTTTCGGAATAACCCTTCACCGGTGTTTGCAAAATGTTTTTGTGGGTGTGGTGGGTTTCAGATTTGAAAATTTTAGCTCAAAACTTATGGTTTTGTGTCACCCACTTGCTAACCTTGTATTAGAAAAGCAACACGTCCAGTATACTTGCTCCGTATATTACCTTTCCGTAAACTACCGTCCGGTTGTAAAGGAAAGCGTTAAACAAGCAACTGTTAAGGCGATGTCTAATGACATGCAGATGTTCATGGTCTACAATGTGTCGGATGCAATTACTATCCTTTGTAGGAGCAATAGTAAAGATCACCCTATAGTTTTTTTGTCTGGCACAAGGTCCTGTCTTCGACCATGCTATGCAACCACCGTTCTTACGGTTGACACCCGATTTGGTTCAGGTGACCTAATGAATTCCAGGTGAATTCCTAGGATTTTACATTCAATGGTAATGAACGTATTGAAAATGGGTTTTCAGAAAACAAATCGATTTTAATTTGATCAAAATATTTTCTCGTTCAAGCTCGAGTTTAGATATCATCAAATTCCATGAGTTTTTAATTCTCAATCTTTAAAGTCAATCTCAAGGATTGAGTAATATCAGTCTTAAAAGCTGATTTTTAATCTTTAAGGAGATTATCCTTTCTGGGGGTCTGATTCATTAGTCTTATCAAGCTAATTTGCACGGCGCCCTCCCCATTTTACGAGACAGATCCTCTCATGGTTAGGATAAGTCTGACCACTTGGCGACCCTGTTTGATGCTGAGGTCCGTGGATTTCCTGCTGATTTTAGAGATGACTTTTCTAGATTTTTCGTCAACCTACAGCTGCTCTGGATGACAACTTCTTGACCTAAATCAAGAAGCGCGTGTCTTTTTCGGAAGACTTTACTTCCTTTTAATGATGGAATTGATTCATCATGTAGATCAATCTTTTCTTTTCTTTCATCGGGTAAAACAGTTAATTTAGTCCAAAACAAAAGCACCTGCAATAACTTTACAGAAACATGTGATAGATAGTTCTTAATTGAATAACTTGGTACATTCTCCCCACACTTGGCTTTTCTCATGCATCTTTTTATATCCTAATAAATAAATTCAAGCATTTTAGTTGTTTCTCAATTTATGTCCTTTTCGAGGTAACAATAATTTCGGTATTAACACCTAGTTTTCATCGTTCATAAATATGTATAAACATGATTTTGAATTCATTTATTTGAAAATTTTTAAAATTTTCACAAAATTTGGTAAATAAACTAAGTGCAAACCCGAGATAATTTATAACCCTTCCCCACACTTGAGATCATGCAATGCCCTCATTTGTATGAAATCAGACTATAATTATAAATTCACGAGGGTGATAAGTGTAGAAAAGTGATTAAAAATACCCAGTTTGTAATTACAAAGCTCGTCGAATGATAGATGGCGCGCCTCATCGTTCATTCCTTTTGTTGTTTTATCACACATGTTTTTCTTCAAAAAAATGGTTGCTTTTCTGAACTGTTTGCTAATTTTTGAAAATGCGTATTTTACCCTAATTTATCATGCATGTTTATTAACGAGTTATGCACTAACCCGGACCCCTAATTTAACGTTAAGTGGGGTTAAACTTCCCCACACTTAGCTGACGACATGTGAAGTCGGTAGAATAAGTTCCACGATTTAGAATAGTGAGCCAATTATTTACATCTCGGGTGATGTATAATATATCAATGGGTTTAAAGTTTAGACCCACCCGATCGTCACTAATTAATTCTTTTTTAAGTGTAGCTTTTAGTAAATGGATATGTCTCTTTTCTGGTTTTTGGTCAAATGGATCGATATACACCGACATACATATTCCTATAGGGTAGACAATTCCTAACATTTTCTTCCTTTTATTCTCGGGATCAAAGTTTTCACCTCTATTACCCAATTGGGTGAAATTCGAGGTGTCATTATCTATTACAGCTCGTAGTTCATCTTCAGTAGACGACTCGTCTATTGAGAATATTGGGTTGGAAGGTTGTGGCTGGATTGAAGCAAATTCTTCTTCATTAACGGTCCTTATTGGTTCCTCCACTTTGGTCTCGGGGGTAAAATTTTCAACGTTATCGTTTTCCCAAGAGTACCAATTTGTCACCCTTACTTCTTCTTTATCCATTGATGGATCGATGATTTCGTCGGTAGAGGCTAATGTGTCGATATGTTGTGAAATTAGTAAAACTGAATAAAAAGTATCATTGGGATAATTGGTGATTTTGGAGCTCTCGAATTCATCAAAATTCGATGATATGAGATTTTCTTGTACATGACTCCTCAGATCAACAGGTGTGTAGTCTGATAGAGTTTCAGCCTGCCAATTTACAAACTCTCTCATTTGTTCATTTTGAGCATCGAGTTCTTCGAGTTTGATTTTCATATTGTCTAAAAGATTTTCAGACACATAATTCTCCTCGTCTTCTGGTTGTTGAGTTTGGATATATTTTTGGGAATAATCCCAATTTGAATTGTATTCTTCATAATCGTTCCATTCAGGTTCCGTGGGTGCGTAATTTTCCATAGGAACGTAATAATAACATTCCCATGTTGAGTGATAATCTCCACAGATTTCACAACCAGTTATTGTCTCGTCATTCGTGATCCAAGATTGACCGAACGAATTGTCATCAACACCCGTTTGAGAGTATTGATTAAATTGATTTTGGATGTCTTAAAGAGTTTCCAAAATATTCTCGAGATTTTCCATAATGCGCTTATTACCAAATTTTAGCTACAATGTGGTGCATTTACTTAATTATCCTATTAGTTATAAAAATAAAAATTATATAAGTTATCAAATTAATAGACTTTTCTGCTTTTGCCCATTTTTCGAATAGCCAATAGATGCAGCAGGGAGCCAGAACCCTTTAAATCGGAAGCTCACAACTCAGCCACTAACAAATCCAACTATTACTACGAACCAGAAAATTTGGATGTCTATCAATTTAACCGCTTAAAATAATTTTTCGTTTTTGAAATTTTAGAGAAGAAATAGAAAATTCTATGTCCTAAAAACTAGAACGTCGAGAAATAAGAAAAAAAAGAAGCGCGTCGAAAAACGTCGAAAAATAAAAATAAGAAAGAAAAACGTCGAAACTTAAAAGTCTAAAAATTATATCTAAAAAGTTGCGCCTAAAGTTCTAAAGGTAAATGCAATTTTATTCAGAAAACGTCAATTACTTAAAGGCACTAAAATCTATTTAAAACTAAAGCGAAAAACGGCGTCGCAAAATTCCACAGTGCCTAAATCTTAATCTAAAGAAAAAGCACTTAAGGGATTTTATGGCAAAGCCTAAGAATCTATAAATATAAAATAACTACGGAAAAACTAATTTTAAAACTAATTGCGAACGAAAAATATACAAATAATTAAAATATACAAATTATAAAAAGAGACAAAAAATGATAAAATTACCTATTTTTATAAAAATATTATTTTTATATAATTATTTATAAAAGTATTAATTTTATATATTAATAAAACTAATTAAAACTTAATATTACTAATTTTAAATAAAACTAAAACTAAATATTAAAATAAATAACCCTAATTAATAATAATAATTATTTATAAACCCTAAACGTATTTAATGCTCGAGTCAGACCTGTCAGGGCAGGCCATGCGATCGCATGGTGTTGAGGCTTCTGGCTCATGCGATCGCATGGGCCTGTAAGTCCAGTTTTTTTTTTTTAACTTTATATTGTTTTTCTAAAAATATATATAAATATATTTAAAAATATTTCGTTTTGACGACTCCCTGGCAGCGGCACCAAAAACTTGATGTTAAAGCGAAGGGGTACGAAATAGTTATTATTTTTAATACGAAATACGTTACAAATTACACAAGTTTTTATTATTTACAGATGGGATATACCTAAACCTTGCTACAACACTATAGGCAGTGTACCTAATCGTAGAGTAGTATAGTTTTTAGTAAGTCCGGTTCATTCTACAGGGAGACCACTTATTTTACACTATATTTTTAAACAATTATATTTGTACAAAATATATATAATTATATATAATAATATATAAAAGGGGGTTTTACCGTTTAATGACCGGTTTGTCGATTTTATATTTTAAGTCACAATTAAAACCTAATGCAAAATATAAATGACGATAATTTAAGTGCGTAAAATAAATAACAATATAATAATTATGCTTATTTAAACTTCCGTAACCATGATGTTTGACGTTTTGATTATAATTTATTACCCTGGGTTAATTGTCCTTTGTCCTGGATGTATTTGAAACCTATCTGGTTTTTGTCCATAATAGTTCATCGGTCATAATTATAAAATGCTCGGCAAATTTAACCTTATATCCGAAGTCAAATATTCCAACTAATTGGGGATTCGAACTGTAACAAGGTCTTAATACTTTGTTTAATGAATACACCAGGTTATCGACTGTGTATAAACCAAGGTTTTAATACTTTGTTAACAATTACACCAATTACCCTTGAATGTAATCCACCCCTGTTTTAATGAGTCCATTGACTATTAATCCATCCCCGTTTCCGGTCAAATGAACAATAATTTGTATTTATAAATATCCCGCCCATCGTATCCGACTAAGCGTATGTGGTTATATATAGATACGTAAAATTGTAACCTTTATATTAAATTAACGAGGTATCGTTAATTTAATATAAAGCCCATTAATAGCCCATAGTCTAATTTCCACAAGTGTCGTTCTTTTGTCCAAACCCCAATTATGGTCTCAAGCCCAATTACCCCGTTTTTAATATTTAGTCCAACATCATGATTACTTCGGCTTAAATAAGCATAATAATAACTTAGTTACCAGACATTAATTTGAAAAGGAGAACATAACTTACATTGAGTATTTATCGCGTAGCTTTACACAGACAGAACTTCGACTTTAAAACCCGTAAAATAACCTTTACATAACTCAAACTAATCTAATATAAAACTAAACTAATATATATAATATATATATATATATATATATATATATATATATATATATATATATATATATATATATATATATATATATATATATATATATATATATATATATTATTGTGTAAAGAGTCGAGCAGAAAGGCTGGCTATTTAAAGATGTGGTCTGATCCTAAGGCTCATGCGATCGCATGGGTTCTCAGTGTTAATCTCATGCGATCGCATGGCCAGCCTGGCCATGCCCAATTACTTTTTTTGCTAGCTCGTCGACGTTATATTTAATTATATAATATAATATATATAATTTTATATAATTATATATATATTATATTATATTCTTGTGCATAGTAGACTCATAATTTTTGGTCCGTTGCGTCGGGCGTTGATAGTTGACTCAGGTCCTGGTTCCGGATTTTCGAACGTCCTTTCGTACTATTTAATATCTTGTACTTTGCGTTCCGCAACTTGTACTTTTGTCATTTTTAGACGTTTCTTATCAATAAATTGAACCACTTGGATTGTATCTTGTACATTTGAGCTTTTTGGTCATTTGCGTCTTCAAATCGTCGTTTTCGCCTTTTGTCTTCGCACTTATTTAATATAAACGATTACAACTTAAAATAGGACAATTACAACTAAATAATTTACATATTGGGAGGATATTGCTACTAAATATAAGTCCATTTGGAGCACTATCAAATATCCCCACACTTGAACGTTGCTTTTCCTCAAGCAATACAGAACTTGAAATTAAATCACACTTCACTCGAATCACTTTTTTTATTCTCACACTTTATACATCAGTGATTTTGATACGGCGGTATAAATAATGATAGTAACGATGTGGTTTACAGTCCCACATGACTATGAAAATTTAGATCCTTAAGGAAATTGGATCTTTATGAAAACATTTGATCTTTTGAAAATTCATTCTAGCTTTTACCCTAGATAAGTTTTTCGGAATAACCCTTCACCGGTGTTTGCAAAATGTTTTTGTGGGTGTGGTGGGTTTCAGATTTGAAAATTTTAGCTCAAAACTTATGGTTTTGTGTTACCCACTTGCTAACCTTGTATTAGGAGAGCAACGCGTCCAGTATACTTGCTCCGTATATTACCTTTCGGTAAACTACCGTCCGGTTGTAAAGGAAAGCGTTGAACAAGTAACTGTTAAGGCGATGTCTAATGACATGCAGATGTTCATGGTCTACAACGTGTCGGATGCAATTACTATCCTACTAAAATAAGGTGAGACTAGTGTCCATGGCTCCATATATGAGTCCTTTAGTTGTGGTAAAAATTCCAGAAGCAAACTCGTCTTCGTTTGACCGTGGCGACGGTCTAAGTGCGAGTAGGTCAGAATTTTCAGCACAACGTTAAAAGGACATAGTGACAATCGGAGGGCCATAAATCCTAAACCGTAACTCGGATTAAGACGAGTCTTGAACGAAAAATTATCTACTCAAACAGATCTAACTGAAAATCAACTTTACAGTAGCCTAGGTATTCTGATCAGTTCCAGAAAATAGTAAACAGTGTGTTCCGGTGGGTTCTTGGTGCTTGATGTTCATCACGGTTCTCATCCTTGATGCATATAGCTTCAAGTGTACAACTCGTTGATGTGTTTACATCATATTTACCAAGTTTTGACCATCATAACACTAGTGCAAGTCTAAGATATGTGGCACAACTCAATTAAGAGTTGCATGTAGTTTGATGAACCAAAGTTACATCAAAGTCTTAGATTTGTCACATACATGAACTCTAAAAGTAATATTAAGCTACAAACTTGAAAGTAAACTAACTAATCAAGATCTTAAGTTGTAGAACATAGTTCTTAGTTAAATCATGAAGATCCAAGACCCAAAAGTCTAGATCTAAAGTTATTAAGTTAAATCCTAAGTAATAACACTTGAATCTTTACTTTAATGAATCCATAAGTTATAAAACTTAGATTTGCATCTTGTAAAGTGTATGTAAGCTTTCAAGCTTCTGTTTATGATAAAATAAGTAGACCATAAGCTATAGAACTTAGATCCATCACAAGTATATGAAGTTATAACTAGAAAGTTATACTTCCATGTTCTTGAACTTATAAAGTTAACTTTTAGTTTCAAGAAGTATGAGATCAAGATTAACTTGTAATACTTGACCATTTAACATAAATCACGAATTCAAACATGAACAAAATGAAGAAATAAATGAAATCTACAAGTAAATAAGTTCATGGTTGTTCATACTTTTAAAGATTCAAGCCAAGGTCTTGATCTTTAAGGAAGTAAACTTTTAAGTTTACAACATGAACTTCAAGTATGGTTATTACAACTCATGAACTTTAAGTCTCTAAAACATTAAGTGTAGAACATAAACTAGAAATGTAACAACCCAAACCAACCCGCGAGCAAACCACATAAAAAAATACAAAATAAAAAAAATTTGCTGCACAGTGAACTGGCGCGGCGCGCCAGGATGGCCGCGCGGCGCGCCATTCGGGTCTGTCTGGAAAGTCTCAAAATGCGAAAAAGATCGACTAGTTCCCGACATTTTTAGACGACACGCTTTTAACCACACATTCAAATATGTAAAACTAACACAATTCAAACGTAAAATAAGTTTTACAAAGCGGGGCCCACTTCGGCCGTTTTACGAGTTTAATACAAAATATGAGTTTCGACTGCCAAAAAGTTTAAGTACCAAACTACACTACGAGCATGGCGTTTGGGATTAAACTACCCAAGTCTCTGTCAAACTCCAAGAACTAAACTTCCAAAAAGCGTCCCCTAATCAACAAAGCGGGAATCTCTATTCCATGATAATGCCCTTACCCTTGTTCACAACCGAACCTATAAAAATAGTAAACAACGAGAGGGTAAGGAAAGCTTAGTGAATGCAATAATTATACGAATACATATATAATTATACCTACTTGCATACACTTACACAACCGCAAACATGCTAGCAAACAACATTAGCTTATCATCGCAATAACAAGCTATAATTCACCAATACCCCCAAGCTAGCATAACAACCGCATATAAATATAACTCGTATAATATAATATGCTTACAACACAAATAACAATGGTTAACCAATAGTACAAGGGAACAGCGCTCGCGAAAACGCCATCGGTGTTCACAACATCCGTTAGGGCACTTAACACCTCGCACCACTAACCCCTAGGGTGGAACCTTAACACCTCGGCAATTCACCCTGAGTGGCATCTTAACACCTCGATGCTTCACTCATTAATTTACGGAGTGGTGTCTTAACACCTCGACACTACACTCCTAGGTGGCATCTTAACACCTCGATGCTACACCCGAGTGGCATCTAAACACCTCGATGCTACACTCTTCATGTGAAACGTGGTGTCTTAACACCTCGACACTACACATTTTACGCTACAACAAATAGATACATTATATACCTACGCATATAATTATTCCACTCACCTCAAAGTCATGTGAAAAGATACCCGAGCTTGCGAAACCTCAAAGTAACGTACCTGTCACATTATACATATTATCAAACGCAAACTCAAGTCGGTCAACCAATTCTTTCACCATTCCTAAGTCCTTCTGACCCAAAGTGCAATCCCGACTCATTTTGCACCATTAACCCTAATAACGGGTCAACTTCACCAAAAACCCTAACTCTAGTCAAACATGGTCTTATTACGTTTTTAAATCACCAACTTAACTCATTTTCACACATGCAAGACCACTTAGGTCATTAAAGACCCATTTAACCCATTTCAAGGTCAACACATCCATTTGGGTCATCCATGCCCAATTAACACCCATTTACATATCATTAAAGTGTTCTAGTACTTTAACTAACTAATTAGGTTCATAAACATAAATTAACACTTTGAAAACCCTAATTAGTTACCTTTGAGTCTACATGACCCAAATTAACCCAAAACCCCTAAATTTACTAGCAAATGGGTTTTGTGTGCTAACTAACCCAAACCCTAACCCTTAATACAATTACAGTAAGAAATTGGGTTTTATAACTTACCAACACAATCACCACGTAGCTAGCAACAAGTTGAACGACTTTAGAACTCGCACTAAGACCAGATTCAACCTCCTTTACCCTTTAATGAAGCTTTCTCACTCAAGAAATGCACTCTCTCACTAGAATTGAATTGGAGAGGATAAGGTGGTTGTGAATGCAGTTAATGAGCTCCCAAAACTGATCTAAGGCATTAAATTCGGACCCCAAAGTGATTTTACCAAAATGCCCTCAAAATATCTAATTAAAAAGAAAAGGGGAATCTGTCGCAGACAGATGGCGCGGCGCGCCATATAGGCGCGCAGCGCGCGACACCCCCGGTTCAGAATTCTGCACTTCTTTTTAATTTGAACAACCAAAACCCCACTTCAAGTATTTTAACTTCGCTTATAAACAAGGATAATATTTGGGTCTTACAACTCTCTCCCACTTATTCGGATTGCGTCCTCGCAATCCAAGCCGCATGACAAGAGGGAAGATAAACCAACACGAATTCTTCGGGCTCCCAAGTGAACTCGGAACCTTTACTCTGTTGCCATTGAACCTTAAAGGTCCTCACCTCTTTATTCCTCAACATTTTCACCTTCTCATCTAGTATAGCAATCGGCTCTTCAACATATTCTAACTTGTTATTTAGTTCGATTTCGTCTAATGGCATCCATGAAGAATCATCCGCAAGACACTTACGGAGATGGGAAACATGAAACGTGTTATGTATCCCCGCAAGCTCTTCGGGTAATTCCAAGCGATACGCAACTTCACCAACACGAGCTAAAACTTTGAATGGCCCAATAAACCGAGGGGCTAACTTTCCCCGTTTTCGAAATCGAATAATACCTTTCCATGGCGAAACCTTAAGCATCACCTTGTCACCTTCTTGAAATTCGATCGTCCGTCTACGTTTGTCGGCATACGACTTTTGTCTATCTTGAGCCTTCTTCAAATGTTCCCAAATAATATCGATCTTGTTATTCGTTTCTAAAACCAAATCGGTACTCCCGATTTCTCTTTGACCCACTTCTCCCCAACAAATGGGAGTTCGACACTTTCGCCCATAAAGCATCTCATAAGGTTGCATCCCGATACTAGTATGATAACTATTATTGTACGAGAATTCCACCAAAGACAAATGCTCATCCCAACTACCACCGAAGTCAATAATGCATGCCCTTAACATATCTTCCAAAGTTTGATTCGTACGTTCGGTTTGACCGTCCGTTTGAGGATGTTACGCCGTGCTCAACTTTAATTGCGTACCCATATCTTCATGAAACTTTTCCCAAAATCGAGATGTAAAACGGGTATCTCGATCCGAAATAATAGATATAGGGACCCCATGTCGAGAGACCACTTCCTTGATAAACAACTTAGCCAAGGCCTCCGACGATATTGCTTCTTTAATGGGAAGAAACAAAGCACTTTTTGTCAACCGGTCAACTATCACCCAAATCGTATCAAATTGGGTTCTCACCGTCTTAGGTAACTTTGTTATGAAATCCATGGTAATGTGCTCCCATTTCCATTTCAGAATTTCTAACGGTTGCAATTTACTATACGGCTTTGGGTGCTCGGCCTTTACTTGCAAACAAGTAACACATTGTTCAACATATTTTACAACATCGCGCTTCATGCCCGGCCACCAATAATCCTTCCTCAAATCAAGATACATTTTCGTCGCGCCCGGATGAATGGAATATTTTGACTTATGTGCTTCATCAAGTAGCACCCGTCGGTAATTACCCATCTTAGGCACCCACACCCTTCCTTGAAAAGACAACAAACCACGCGGGCCCATAGTAATGAACTCCGATTGGCCCACGATTCGCTCCGTATGCTTGTTGTGAACATAAGCCTCTATTTGAATCTCACCAAGCTTCTCTAGAAAATCGTTGGTAATAATCAAACGTAACGATCCCACTTTTATCGCCGGATGTTGACTCTTTCGACTCAACGCATCCGCGACAACATTCGCCTTACCCGAATGATAAAGTATCTCACAATCATAATCTTTCACCACATCCATCCACCTACGTTGGCGATAATTCAAATCTCGTTGATTAAAGAGATGTTTCAAACTCTTATGATCCGAATAAATTGTACACTTGACACCATACAAGTAATGGCGCCAAATTTTCAACGCATGCACAACCGTCGCCAACTCAAGATCATGAGTCGGATATCTTGTTTCGTGTTCCTTTAATTGTCGTGAGGCATAAGCGATGACTTTACCTCTTTGCATTAGAACACACCCGAGCCCATTTAGCGAAGCATCACAATAAACCGTCATGTCTTCCACACCTTCCGGCAATACTAACACCGGAGCTTGACACAACTTCTCTTTTAGCAATTGAAAAGCAATTTCTTGCTCGTTCTCCCAATTAAACTTAGCATTATTTCTAGTCAACTTCGTCAATGGAGAAGCAATCTTAGAAAAGTCTTGGATAAACTGACGATAATAACCGGCCAATCCGAGAAAACTTCGGATTTTCGTAGGCGTAGTCGGTCGTCCCCAACTCTTCACCATCTCGATCTTCCCCGGGTCTACTTGAATACCGTTTTCATTCACAATATGACCAAGGAATTGAACTTCCCTTAGCCAAAATTCACATTTGGAGAACTTTGCATACAACTTCTCCTTTCGTAGCGTCTTCAATACTTTACGCAAATGACGTTCATGTTCGTTCATACTTTTCGAGTAGACTAGTATGTCGTCAATGAACACTATTACCGACTTGTCCAACATAGGTTGGCACACTCGATTCATAAGATCCATGAATGCCGCCGGTGCATTAGTAAGACTGAAAGGCATCACAACAAACTCAGAATGCCCATAACGCGTTCGAAAGGCCGTTTTCTCAATGTCTTCCTCACGGACCCGCATTTGGTGATAGCCGGACCGTAGGTCGATCTTAGAGAAATACGTCGCACCTTGAAGTTGGTCAAACAAATCGTCAATCCGAGGCAATGGATAACGATTGTTGATCGTCACTTTATTCAACTCCCGGTAATAGATGCACATCCGCATACTACCATCCTTCTTTCTCACGAATAAAACCGGAGCGCCCCATGGAGAAGCACTCGGTCGAATAAAACCCTTCTCAAGAAACTCTTGGGTTTGATTTAACAACTCTTGCATTTCCGTTGGTGCTAAACGATAAGGAGTTTTAGCAATGGGAGTAGCTCCCAGAACCAACTCAATGCGAAATTCAACTTGTCTTTCCGCCGGAACACCCGGTAATTCGTCCGGAAAAACGTCTTCGAATTCACTAACAACCGGAATTTCACGAATGGGTGGCGGCTCATTACGAGTATCGACAACATGAGCAAGGAAAGCTATGCCACCACTAACAACAAAATGACGTACTCGTGCAAAAGTGCATATCGGCACCGGTCTCCTTCGCTTATCACCATGAATAACTAACTCTCCCCCACTTGGGGTCTTCACACGAATAAACTTATCATGGCATGCAATATTGGCTCTATAACGATCGAGCCAATCCATACCAACGACAATATCAAAATCACCCAAGGTCATTGGAATAAGATCGATTTTAAAGGTTTCGGCACCGAAAACAACATCACAATTTTCACACACATCAACCACTAGCACCGTCTTGCCGTCCGCTATTTCGACCTCTACCGGACGACTTAACTTAGCTAACAGTTTACCAAGTTTAGGCACAAATTTAGGAGACACAAACGACAAATTTGCACCGCTATCAAATAGAATTCTAGCGGGATTAGAATTAACCATGAAAGTACCTGAGACAACTTCGTTTGATTGTTTGGCTTCATTATTGGTCATCAAATAATTTCGACCCCTTGCCGTACCCGCCGCCTTCTCTAACCGCTTAACATTATCATTGCGCAAGTAGGGACACTCCGGCTTCTTATGCCCTTCTTTTTCGCAATTAAAACAAGTGATTTTGTTTCCGGAAAATGGTTTCGGACATTCACGAGCCATATCACCCGGTTGCCCACAATTGTAGCACGCATAAGAAAAACCACCGGTAGCGCCCTTCTTCACGGTATTTACACTTTCGGAACCCTTCTTGTTCTTCTTCTTCTTGTTTGATGAGTTAGAGTAACTAAAACCTTCAAACTTTCTCTTTGAAAAAGTGAAATCACTCTTCCTCGGAACCTCCGGTTCAAAACCCCGAGCCAACTCGAATAGTTCTTCAAAAGTCTTAGCCATTCCCCGACTAATCTTACCCTTGTACTCATCATTCAAGGTACGGTAGAAATCCTTCATTAACTTGTGATCATCACCCACATATTCCGGGCAAAAACGATTCTTTGCCAAGAAGGTAGACTTGAGTGTAACCAAGTCCATTGACCCTTGTTGCAAATGGTGCAACTCGTCCCGGATTCTATCGAGATCGGATGAAGTTCGGTATTCTTTGAAAAATTCTTTCTTGAATTCCTCCCATGTCAATCCCATACATTGTTCTTCGCCATACAAGTTAATCTTATCGTCCCACCACAACTTAGCTTCCTCCCGCAACATGCTTGAACTAAACCTTGTTTTCTTCTCAGGAGGGCATTCCACGGTACAAAAAGCTCCCTCGATATCGGAGATCCAACATGTACTCTTCAAAGGATCTCGCACCCCATTAAACATCGGGGGGTTGAGTGTCCTTGAAATTCTTATAATAGAAGTCCCGCCTTCCTTCACCTCCTTCACCGCGAGGATAAAGGTTTCTAGCATCAAGGGCCTCTTCGATAGTGGCCTTCATTCGTTCATTTATCAAATCGGTCACCTGCCCATCGACCGAATCTTGAAAGACCTTTCGGACGTCTGTAAGAAAATCCGCTTTTAACTTTTTAAAGACGGCCTCAACCTTGGCCGAAAACTCGGCGTCCTCTCTTGTACTTCCGTTATCATGATCGGGTTCGTTTCTCGTCTTCATTCTATAAAACGGAAGAGGTTAAGCAATGAAACGAAAAGACACAACACATACGTACGTACATATATACCACACTATCCCATCTCGCTCGACAATCATCGTACATTACTTGTTTGGCACGATTTGCGCCCGTAAATAATGGTAGCTAGTCATTACTACGCGAGCACGTAACATTAACTTGCTAGTACAACGTCCATCTCACTCGATGGTCGCTAAACATACATAACAAATAGCGCATGATTAGTTTGCATAAACCTATGCACTAACCAATCCCGATCCGACCCAAAGTCCTACAAGTCCAGCATAGCGCACACACAAAATGTCTAAGTCTAGGTGCCTATCTCAAGTCACCTAAATCCCTTAGACCATGCTCTGATACCACTTGTAACAACCCAAACCAACCCGCGAGCAAACCACGTAAAAAAATACAAAATAAAAAAAAATTTGCTGCACAGTGAACTGGCGCGGCGCGCCAGGATGGCTGCGCGGCGCGCCATTTGTGTCTGTCCGGAAAGTCTCAAAATGCGAAAAAGATCGACTAGTTCCCGACATTTTTAGACGACACGCTTTTAACCACACATTCAAATATGTAAAACTAACACAATTCAAACGTAAAATAAGTTTTACAAAGCGGGGCCCACTTCAGCCGTTTTACGAGTTTAATACAAAATATGAGTTTCAACCGCCAAAAAGTTTAAGTACCAAACTACACTATGAGCATGGGATTTGGGATTAAACTACCCAAGTCTCTGTCAAACTCCAAGAACTAAACTTCCAAAAAGCGTCCCCTAATCAACAAAGCGGGAATCTCTATTCCATGACCGAACCTCTAAAAATAGTAAACAACGAGAGGGTAAGCAAATCTTAGTGAATGCAATAATTATACGAATTATACCTACTTGCATACACTTACACAACCGCAAACATGCTAGCAAACAACATTAGTTTATCGTCACAATAACAAGCTATAATTCACCAATACCCCCAAGCTAGCATAACAACCGCATATAAATATAACTCGTATAATATAATAAGCTTACAACACAAATAACCATGGTTAACCAATAGTAGAAGGGAATGGCGCTCGCGAAAACGCCATCGGTGTTCACAACATCCGTTAGGGCACTTAACACCTCGCACCACTAACCCCTAGGGTGGCACCTTAACACCTCGGCACTTCACCCCGAGTGGCATCTTAACACCTCGATGCTTCACTCATTAATTTACGAAGTGGTGTCTTAACACCTCGACACTACACTCCTAGGTGGCATCTTAACACCTCGATGCTACACCCGAGTGGCATCTTAACTCCTCGATGCTACACTCTTCACGTGAAACGTGGTGTCTTAACACCTCGACACTACACATTTCACGCTACAAAAAATAGATACATTATATACCTACGCATATAATTATTCCACTCACCTCAAAGTCTTGTGAAAAGATACCCGAGCTTGCGAAACCTCAAAGTAACGTACCTATCATATTATACATATTATCAAATGCAAACTCAAGTCGGTCAACCAATTCTTTCACCATTCCTAAGTCCTTCTGACCCAAAGTGCAATCCCAACCCATTTTTCACCATTAACCCTAATAATGGGTCAACTTCACCAAAAACTCTAACTCTAGCCAAACATGGTCTTATTACGTTTTTAAATCACCAACTTAACTCATTTTCACACATGCAAGACCACTTAGGTCATTAAAGACCCATTTGACCCATTTCAAGGTCAACACACCCATTTGGGTCATCCATGCCCAATTAACACCCATTTACATATCATTGAAGTGTTCTAGTACTTTAACTAACTAATTAGGTTCATAAACATAAATTAACACTTTGAAAACCCTAATTAGTTACCTTTGAGTCTACATGACCCAAATTCACCCAAAACCCCCAAATTTACTAGCAAATCGGTTTTGTGTGCTAACTAACCCAAACCCTAACCCTTAATACAATTAAAGTAAGAAATTGGGTTTTATAACTTACCAACACAATCACCACGTAGCTAGCGACAAGATGAACGACTTTAGAACTCGCACTAAGACCCGATTCAACCTCCTTTACCCTTTAATGAAGCTTTCTCACTCAAGAAATGCACTCTCTCACTAGAATTGAATTGGAGAGGATAAGGTGGTTGTGAATGGAGTTAATGAGCTCCCAAAACTGATCTAAGGAATTAAATTCGGACCCCAAAGTGATTTTACCAAAATGCCCTCAAAATATCTAATTAAAAAGAAAAGGGGAATCTGTCGCAGACACATGGCGCGACGCGCGACACCCCCAGTTCAGAATTCTGCACTTCTTTTTAATTTGAACAACCAAAACCCCACTTCAAGTATTTTAACTTCGCTTATAAACAAGGATAATATTTGGGTCTTACAAGAAAGTTTAGGCTCTTGTAAGTTCTTGTATGTAAAAGATGAAATGAAGAACAAACTAAAGAGTTTGATTCTTATTAACTAGTAAGTAACAACAACTAAGAACAAGTAACAAAACAACAACAAAGAATGATGATGATGAGTGTGTTTGCTACGGTTTTTATGAAGAAAAGAGGAGAAGAAAAGCTCCTGTTACTTACAAAGTAGAGAGCAAAGATGAGAGGAAAAGTTGAGAGAAAAAATGCAAGTAAGTGTGTAAGTGAGAAGTGAAGTGAACTAGTGCTTGAAGTAATACAAAAAAAATGAAACAAAGCTCCCTCCACACTCTATGTTGGCCGACGGTTCCAAGGGAATCAAGAGGAATGGAAATGTCTACTAGTTACTTCATGTATTTGGCTAAAAAAAATGGTAATAAGGTTGCATGGTGTTAGAATATGGTGTAAGTGAACTTGTAACTAGATTCCATATGCACTTACTAACTAGTTAAGTCTTAATGGACTACTTACAACAAAAGGGCTCCTAAATTAATCCATTAAGATAAGTAGGGTGGGCTTCTAAGTCCATTAACATTAATAAAAGCCCAAGTTCAAGTAATTAACAATTTAATTCAACAAAGCCCAAGTAATTAACTATTAACACTAGTTAATTAAAATGACTAATAATAATTAATCATGAACATAAATAATATCCGAAATGTTATTCGTGAAAAGTTCATGTGTCACCAAGACAATTCGGGGCATGCAAAGTCAAGTACGTAGCAAGTAAATGTATAAAAAAAATACATTCATTAAACACAAGAATTAATAATTAATATTATTATTTAAACGTTGGAAAATCCAGGGTCGTTACATTACCCACCTGTTAAAGAAAATTTCGTCCTGAAATTTTTAAGCTGAGGTAGATGGAGGAATCGGGAAAAGGTGAGGATACTTCTGCATCATTTGGTCCTCTCGTTCCCAAGTAAACTCAGGTCCTTGTTTGGCATTCCATCGTACTTGGATGATCGGAATCTTGTTGCATTTCAAAGTTTTGACCTCACGGTCCATAATCTCGACATGTTCTTCCACGAAGTGGAGTTTGTCATCAATAGTAAGTTCTTCCAGTGGTTTGATGAGTTCGGGTGCAGCAAGACACTTCTTCAAGTTTGACACGTGGAAGGTAGGATGAACTGAGCTCAATTGAGTTGGAAGATCTAAACGGTAAGCAACGGGTCCAACACGCTCCAATATTTCAAAAGGACCAATGTATCGCGGGTTTAACTTTCCGCGCTTTCCAAAACGAATCACACCTTTCCAAGGTGCAACCTTCAACATTACTTGGTCACCCACATTGAATTCAAAGTCTTTACGTTTTAGGTCGGCATAACTCTTTTGACGATCACGGGCCGACTTAAGTCTCGCTTGAATCTAAGTAATCTTCTCCGTTGTTTCGTGGACTACCTCGGGTCCGGTGATTTGCTTTTCACCTACGTCGGCCCAACAAATAGGAGATCGGCACTTGCGGCCATACAACGCTTCAAAAGGTGTGGCATTAATGCTCGAGTGATAACTGTTGTTGTAAGAAATTTCGGCGAGTGGCAAATGCCTTTCCCAGGCCTTTCCAAAATCAATAACACATGCACGCAACATGTCCTCCAAAGTCTAAATCGTTCATTCACTTTGCCCGTCGGTCTGTGGGTGATATGCAGTACTCATGTCGAGACGAGTTCCCATGGCTTCTTGCAAAGAACGCCAAAATCTAGAAGCAAAACGGAGATCGCGATCTGAGATAATCGATAAAGGTACACCATGATGAGATACCACCTCTTTGATGTATAGTTGAGCAAGTCTCTCCATCGTATCCGTTTCCTTCATCGCTAGAAAGTGTGCAGATTTAGTAAGACGGTCAATGATAACACAAATGGTATCGTATCCGCCCACCATTTTTGGTAGCTTGGTGATGAAATCCATTGTGATCCTTTCCTACTTCCATTGTGGGATTTCCTGTTGTTGAAGCAATCCAGAGGGCCTCTGATGTTCGACCTTAACTTTCGAACAATTCAAACACTTATCAACATAAGTTGCAACGTCCTTCTTAAGATTAGGCCACCAATACTGTTCTTTAAGATCGTAGTACATTTTGCCCGCTCCAGGATGAATCGAATATCTCGACTTGTGGGCTTTATCTAATATAAGGTTTCATAGATCTCCATAACAAGGTACCCAAATTCTTTCGGCATAACATTGGAGTCTGGTCTCCTTAACCTCGAATCGAGAGACAGGTATGTTCAAATGTTCTTGAGATATATTCTCCTCTTTGAGAGCCTCATCTTGGGCTACTCGGATCTGGCTGTTGAGATTTGAATGGATGGTGATGTTCAGAGCCCGTACATGAAGAGGTGTCGTCCTCTCCTTTCGGCTTAAAGCGTCAGCTACAACATTGGCCTTGCCAGGATGATAACGAAGTTCACAATCATAGTCGTTCAGCATCTCGATCCATTGACGCTGTCTTATATTCAGTTGCTTTTAATCGAAGATGTGTTGGAGGCTTTTATGATCGGTGAAAATAGTGCTCTTAGTTCCATAAAGATAGTTTCTCCACAGTTTGAGCGCAAAGATAATGACTCCAAGTTCGAGATCGTGAGTAGTGTAGTTCTGCTCGTGAATCTTCAGTTTTCAGGAGGCATAAGCGATAAACTTTGTTCGTTGCATCAGTACATAACCAAAACCACTTTTCGAAGCATCGCAATAAACGACGAAATCATCACTGCCTTCAGGAAGAGATAAGATAGGTGCGATGGTCAACTTCTTCTTCAAGGTTTGAAATGCTGATTCGTGTGTGGGTTCCCAAATGAACTTCTTCCCTTTGTGAGTCAACGCGGTCAAAGAACGCGCAATTAGAGAGAAACCTTCACTAAATCTTCAGTAGTAACCAGCGAGACCTAAAAATTGGCGAATGTGAGTTGGAGTAGTGGGGGTTTCCTACTTGCTGATAGCTTCAATCTTGGCGGGATCAACTTTGATACCCTGGTCGCTCATAACATGACCCAGAAATTGGACTTCCTTCAACCAAAATTCACACTTGGAGAATTTGGCGTAAAGTTGTTCTTGTCTCAAGAGTTCAAGTACTAACAGAAGGTGTTGCTCGTGTTGTTCTTCGCTCTTGGAGTAGATGAGGATATCATCTATGAAGACGATAACGAACTTATCCAGATATGGCTTGCAGACACGATTCATGAGATCCATGAACACGGCAGGTGCATTGGTTAAACTGAATGGCATCACGAGAAACTCATAATGACCATAACGAGTTCTGAATGCAGTCTTCATCACATCGCTTTCTTTCACCCTCAACTGGTGATAACCAGATCGTAAATCGATCTTAGAGTAAACGCTCGATCCTTGTAGTTGGTCAAAAATATCGTCAATACGGAGAAGGGGATACCGATTCTTGATCGTAAATTTGTTGAGTTCACGGTAGTCGATACACATACAGAAGGATCCATCCTTCTTCTTCACAAACAACACAGGTTCGCCCCAAGGCGAGAAACTTGGTTGGATAAATCCACGGTCAAGTAGTTCTTGTAGTTGGCTTTGTAACTCTTGCATCTCGGAAGGTGCGAGTCGATAAGGTGTGCGATCTATAGGTGCAGCTCCTGGCACTAAATCAATTTGAAATTCTACTGCTCTTGGTGGAGGTAATCCAGGAAATTCCTCCGGAAAGACATCGGAAAACTCGTTCACAATTCGAACATCGTTCACACTCTTTACCTCGGTTTATACCATTTTCACATGTGCTAGGACAGCAAGACGTCCCTTCTTCATGATCTTTTGTGCTTTCACGCAACTAATGAGGTTCAACTTCGAGGTACATCTCTCTCCGTAAATGATCAGTAGCTCACCGTCTCCATGTGGTATACGAAGAGCTTTATCTCCACAGATAATGTCGGCCCTTATCTTGGTTAACCAGTCCATACCGACAATAACATCAAAGCTTCCCAACTTGATGGGTATCAAGTCAATTTCGAAATCTACACCAGCTACGTTGATTATAGCTCCTCGGCTAATTTGGTTAACTGACTCAAGTTTTCCATTAGCTACCTCTACAAGTATACTCTCCTTTAAAGGAACTAACGACCAATTTATCTTATCGCAAAAGTGTCTACATACATAACTTCTATCGGCACCAGTATCAAATAGGACAGAAGCTAATAGATTGTTGATAGTGAATATACCTGTCACCAAGTCGGGGTTCTCACGGGCGTCCCTTGCATTAATGTTGAAAGCTCTGCCACGCAGTGGTCCGCCGTCCTTTCGCTTGTTGGGGCACACATTTCTATAATGGCCCGTCTGTCCGCATTCGTAGCACTTTTTCGGTCCATTGGGGTTCGCCTTCACATTCAGGGTGGTGACCTTGCAGTCCTTACCGATATGTCCAGTCCGTTGGCACTTTTCACAAATCACATTACAATACCCGGTATGGTGCTTGTAATACCTCTTGCATTGCGGTAAGGTGCCCTTGTAGTTCGGTTTGGGGTTCCCA
Source organism: Rutidosis leptorrhynchoides (assembly GCF_046630445.1). NCBI lineage: Eukaryota > Viridiplantae > Streptophyta > Magnoliopsida > Asterales > Asteraceae > Rutidosis > Rutidosis leptorrhynchoides. The sequence goes on from NC_092337.1 coordinate 301,765,403, forward strand.
CCATTGTTGTTTCCTTTGAAACCCTCATGTCGCTTCACCGGGTTTTGATCATAGGCTCTACCCTTGCTGTTATCCCACTTACACTTATCACTACTACCCGCTTCGGATTTTGCCTTTTCGGGTTCATTGATGATGATTTGGTTCATTAAGTTATGCGCCATGCGCATTGCTTCCGGGACATTGGGTGGCTTAGACGACGTGACATTTCCCTTAATGGACTTAGGAAGTCCCCAAAAATACCTTTCCATACGTTTAAACTCTGGGGTAACCATGGTAGGACACATTAGGGCTAACTCCAGATACCTACGGTTGTAACCATCGATATCGTTTCCCACAACCTTCAGCTGCATAAACTCAATCTCCATCTTCTGGATCTCTGTCCTAGGGCAATATTCCTCAATCAGGGCCCCTTTGAACTCCTCCCATGGGGTAGCAAATGCCTCATCAATGCCCTTTGCTTGAGCAAACGTGTTCCACCATGTTAGTGCGCTGTCAGACAGCGTACATGAAGCAAATTTGGTTTTGTTCGCCTCTGAGCAGTTACTAACTCGAAATACAGATTCTAATTTCTCAAACCATCTAGTGGGACCAACCGGCCCCTCCGTTCCACTAAAGTTGTGGGGTTTGCAGCTTTGCAACTCTTTGTATGTAAACCCATTACGAATGGGCTAGATAACCGGTGGCGGTGGAGCTTGGGGGTTCATTTCTGCTAAAGCTGCGGCGACTCGTTCATTGATCATTTCCTTGATTTGGGCTGTGGTCGGTGTTGATCTTCCGTTAGCCAAGATGTTCTAAACAAAAATTTTGACTCAAGTCAAAATCTAGTATTCAAATAGTAATAATACAGTATATGGTAACCAACATGGAATGAACACATCACATGTTTATTAAGTAATGCAACCAGGTACAAATACCACAGAATCATCATACAGTAACGTAAATAGAACACCGTGCAAGAATTAAATAACGCAAAGTTCCATTCATTAATAATAATAAGTTGCATACATTCGCATAGGTTCGTACAATACATAAGTGAAACATAAAACTACAAATGAGATTACATAATGAAATCTACTACAAATGTCTTATGGTGATGGTGGGTGTAGGATGTCCAATACGTGGGACATCTGGTCCTCGAGCTCAGTTACCTGAGTATAGAGGATCTCCACCCCCTCATCAATTCCTCAAAAGAGGGGGATGGTGGGGCAGGCGGTGCAGTCGGTACAGGTGGTGCTGGTGGAGCTGGTGGTGCAGATGGTCTGGCTCCAGAAGTAGAGGCTGCGAAGTGGTAAGGCTTACGAATGAAGGGATCAGCAGGATATGGCATAAGCCGCTTACAGGCGGTAACCCTACGACGCCGACCATATGCGTCAGTGAATGCTCGACCTCCATTAAACCCTGGAATGGCGGTACCATCAAAACGGTACTGCTTCTTCGGTGGGGTGGAGGGTGGCTGTACAGGTGCATCATCAGGGTCCTCATCAGAATCATCGTCACTGGAGTCATCTGAGGAGGTGTCATCGAATAAAGAGTCAGTGAAGGATGGGTCGTCCGAATCATGTGGAGGTGGCTGCATGGGTGGCTGTACTGGCTCTCCTCGGGCGGCCATCATCTGTCAGTATCTGGTGGGTCCGATCGGCACGAGACGTCCATCAGGAGCACGTCAGCACCAATGGTTATGCTCATTATGGACTGGACCTTCCCCAAGATCCGCGAGAATCACAGCACCACCGGGATGGTGTTGTGGCTCCGAGGGTCCGGGGGCAAGTGGAGCTGGAATCTCCTGGAGGTCCTCAGCTCCGTCAGAGGTAACCACTGGGGCAGGTGCATGACTACTGGCACCAGAGGATGAAGCGCCTGAGTCACTGGAAGGTGTTGACGACGGCATCTGGGAATCAGCAACAATGGTCGGTGAGGTGGCTGATGAGTCTGAGTCACTGTCCAAAATGATGACAGGTGGAATATCTGACATCTGAACAAGGAAAAATAACTTTTTCCACGTCAGTAAGTCATAAAGCAAGCACGTATTAGGCAAAGTAACTACGACAGTCTAAATCATGTGTTCCAGTAAATAGCATGGCAATAATGGCAAGTATCATTCAATCGAAAACTGATAATAGCATACAGTAGTGAAGTCATGTAGTAGTATACGGCATATAGCAGTAAAAGTAAGCAGCAGCATGCAGTAAGTTTCGCGGAAACAAGTAAACTAGCAAGTTGTAGATTAGTCCTATTAGTGAATCCTACTCGGGTCGGTCTTAGACTCACTAATGCAACCTAATTCCCTATGATAATGCTAAAAACGAACATATATTTCATAGCATTATCCCTCAAGAAAGACAAGCTTTTAGTTGCAATTGTTCTATTTACAAGTAATATTCGTTTAAATAATAAAAGGTTAAGACAAAAGACAGATTCGACGAATTGAAGACGCAAACGACCAAAAAGCTCAAAAGTAAAAATTACAATCAAAGAGGTTCAAATTATTGGTAAGAAACGTCTCAAAATGACAAGAGTACAAGTCGCAAAACGCAAAATACAAGATATTAAATTGTACGCAAGGACATTCGAAAATCCGGAACCGGGACCAGAGTCAACTTTCAATGCTCGACGCAACGGACTAAAAATTACAAGTCAACTATGCACACGAATATAATATAATATTTAAATAATTCTATAAATTATTTATATATTATATTATTATTAAATACCGTCGGCAAGAAAGAAAACAAGCTCATGTGAGCTGGAAAAAGAGGCCATGCGATCGCATGGCCTGGAGGTGCATTTTCCATGCGATCGCATGGCAGTAGGTAGCTGGCCACACTCCTATAAATTTCGCAGTTTGGTGATCAATTAACATATATTTTCTCTTCCTATCTCTCACTCGTAATATATATATATATATATATATATATATATATATATATATATATATATATATATATATATATATATATATATTATAATTTTAATTTTAATTTTAATAATAAGGGTATGTTAGCGAATGTTGTAAGGGTGTAAGTCGAAATTCTGTCCGTGTAACGCTACGCTATTATTAATCATTGTAAGTTATGTTCAACCTTTTTAAATTAATGTATCGTAGCTAAGTTATTATTATGCTTATTTAAGCCAAAGTAGTCATGATGTTGGGCTAAATATTAAAATTGGGTAATTAGGGCTTTGTACCATAATTGGGGTTTGGACAAAAGAACGACACTTGTGGAAATTAGACTATGGGCTATTAATGGGCTTTATATTTGTTTAATTAAATGATATTTTGTTAATTTAATATAAAGATTTACAATTGGACGTACCTATAAATAACCATATACACTCGATCGGACACGATGGGCGGGATATTTATATGTACTAATAATCGTTCATTTAACCGGACACGGGAATGGATTAATAGTTAATGGACTTATTAAAACAGGGGTGAATTATATACAAGGACACTTGGTGTAATTATAGTTTAGGTCCCCAATTAGTTGGAATATTTGACTTTGGATATAAGGATAATTTGATGAGGACACTCGCACTTTATATTTATGACTGATGGACTGTTATGGAAAAAAACCAGACGGACATATTGAATAATCCAGGACAAAGGACAATTAACCCATGGGAATAAACTAAAATCAACATGTCAAACATCATGATTACGGAGTTTAAATAAGCATAATTCCTTTATTTCATATTTAATTTCCTTTATTTCATATTTAATTGCACTTTTAATTATCGCACTTTTATATATTGTCATTTTATTTATCGCATTTTTATTTATCGCAATTTCATTATCGTTATTTACTTTACACTTTAAATTAAGTCTTTTATATATTTAATATTTTACATTAGGTTTTAACTGTGACTTAAGTTTTAAAATCGACAAACCCATCATTAAACGGTAAAAACCCCCTTTTATAATAATAATACTACTTATATATATTTTTTGTATTATATATATTTTTTGTATTTTTACAATTATAAGTTAAAAATATAGCTTTAAACTTGGCTAAAGTTCCCTGTGGACGAACTGGACTTACTAAAAACTACACTACTGTACGATTAGGTACACTGCCTATAAGTGTTGTAGCAAGGTTTAGGTATATCCACTCTATAAATAAATAAATAACTTGTGTATATGTTTCCGACATGATAAGCAATATTTTTTAAGTTAAATTTCAAGAATTTTAAACTATGTTCATACATTCATTCAACCTCGACCAAGTTCCAACAATTCACGAACCATTAAACGAATATGATTATATATGTATATGTGTATATATATTATAACTTGAAACGTAAACAAAATATTAGATTAAATACTTTATATGATTGTATCTGTTTCAAAATGTTTATCAATGGAATTAGAAGATAAGATCAAATGATTGAATTATCAGATATATTGAATTATGATTACAAGTCTCTGTTGAAAGGCCCACGTTAATTTGAGAAATCTTTCCATTTTAACAATATTCAAAAAATGGTAAAGTGATTTATAAATAAGAACAAATTGTCAATCATTGAGAACTAGACAAAGAATAGTGGAAGATTGAATCTCATAAAGACTCGATTGATCTATTTAGTTTCAAACGTACAAAAACGTTTTCAGTTTAAAAAGAACTTATTATTAAAACGTATATAACTTTTATAAATATCTAGAACCACTTTTGACAACTCATTACTTAACTAGTATGATAAAGATAACGATATTTATATTTTATTTTATTAAATATATATAACGATTTAAATTAATATTATATATATTTATACGTGTATTATACGTACATAGTTTTATACTTTTACTATACTTAAACTTTACATTTACTTTATTTTTACTTTACTTTAACTTTAATAATTCACTTTAATAATTCATACTTTAATAATTCACTTTAATAATTCATACTTTAATAATTCACTTTAATAATTCATACTTTAATAATTCACTTTAATAATTCAAAAATCTATTATAAATAGAATTCAATAGGTTTCATTATTTCATAGAAACTTGAAAATATTTTTCTCTAAACTCTCTCAATCGATTTACATATATATATTTATTCCGTATTATTTCAAGATATTATTAGTATACATAAAATATTACGACGGAGTGCTGTCCGAGTGGTTTCGAAATTGTTTTTCGAGTAGGATAGGATTAAGAAAATTATGGGTTATAGCTATGGAGGTGATTGAGTATGGTTCATGGGTATGCTCGTGAGGTCAATATAGTGTTTATCATTTCCGTTGCGTCTACGTATCTTTCCTGCAATATTGAATCTCAATATTGATACGTGAGTACTCATAATTTAACTTTTACATACTAATAGTGTATCCCTGACTAGTGCTCGAATATTTAGGATTATGCATGCTTGTACTTTTGATATTGTCCTTAGACAGGTTAGGTTGAATCTTGAATTAGTTACACTTGCGGTTGAGATAAGGTATAAGATATGCATGTCCTTGGAAAGCTAGCGAAAAATTAAGAACTTTTCCTTTAGATATCGAATGGTTTCGATGAACGGATTAGAAGTTATAATCAATTGAATTTTAGATATTTTTATTAAAAATGATTATTATTATCATCGTTTTTATCGTCGTTCTAGTTTTATCTTATTATTATGATTATTATTATCTTTATCAATAAAAGGGATTTATCATTAAAAATTGTTATTTTTTTATTTATTACTATCGTTATTATCGTTAAAGTTATAATTAGTATTATTATTATTATCCAATTATTATTATTATTATTATTATTATTATTATTATTATTAGTATTATTATTATTATTATCATTATTAATATATATATCATTATTTAAAAATGGTTATTGTTATTGTTATTATTATTATTACTATATTATCATTAAGATGATTATTAGTATTATCGTTAATAATGTTATAGTAACTATCATTATTAATATTAGTGTAATTAAAACAAATATTTTTAACACCTAATTATTTTGATTACTATTATTATCATTATTATGAACACGATATAAAAGACGATTAAAAGCTATTAAACGAAACGATTAGGAAATAATGAGTAAGAGTATCATGATGAAATTAAAATATTATAAGATATTGATTTAGATAAAATTATCGTTCTTATTATTTTTATCATTACTATTATTATTAAAAGTATCGTTAGTATTAAAACTATCATTTTAACAAAAATTATCATTTTAATAGAAATGTCATTGTTACTATAAAATATCATTATTATTATTATTTTAAATAGAATTATTATTTTAAAGATAATATTAAAAATTATCGTAAATATTAAAGTTATCATAATTAGAATTATCGTTTTATCATAATGTCATCTTAGTAATTATAAATATTGATATTTTTATAATAATAATTATTATTACAAAATAATACAACTTTTACTTACTATCATTATAGATATTATTTTATCAAATAAATATGTGATACAAACATATTTTACTACGTGTAATAACTTACGTTAATAATACCTATCATATTATCTTTGTGATATTAAATGAACCCTATAAATTTTATTACTTAATATATATAAAAGTATATTTTATTATATAAATTTAATATAAAATTTTATTTATTAATAAATAAATTATATTATTTACTCTAATAAATCTTTTAAAAATATTTAAAAATATAAAATGACGATATTTAAACTATATATTAATCATGTATAGATTTTTGGAAATTATTTTCAGTCAAATTTACTTTTGTTGACTTTTGCATATTAGTCTCGAGCATTAGGATTGTGGTACACTATGACTTGACTTAATTTGTTAGACAAATATTGACCAACACATAAATATATATAATTAATTTAGGTTCGTGGATCCGAGGCCAACCTTGCACTTGTTCAATGACGTTATATGTATTTTTACTACGAAATACAGTACGGTGAGTTTCATTTGCCTTTTTACCCTTTATATTTTTGGGACTGAGAATACATGCGCTTTTATAAATGTTTGACGAAATAGACACAAGTAATTGAAACTACATTCTATGGTTGAATTATCGAAATCGAATATGCCCCTTTTTCTTAAAGTCTGGTAATCTAAGAATTAGGGAACAGACACCCTAATTGACGCGAATCCTAAAGATAGATCTATTGGGCCTAACAAACCCCATCCAAAGTACCGGATGCTTTAGTACTTCGAAATTTATATCATGTCCGAAGGAGGATCCCGGAATGATAGGGGATATTCTTATATGTATCTAGTTAATGTCGGTTACCAGGTGTTCACCATATGAATGATTATTTTTGTCTCTATGCATGGGAGGTATATTTATGAGAACTGGAAATGAAATTCTTGTGGTCTATTAAAATGATGGAAATAAATGATTATGATAAACTAATGAACTCACCAGCCTTTTGGTTGACACTTTAAAGCATGTTTATTCTCAGGTGTTAAAGAAATCTTCCGCTGTGCATTTGCTCATTTTATAGATATTACTTGGAGTCTTTCATAGCATATTTCGAAGAACGTTGCATTCGAGTCATTGAGTTCATCAAAGATTATTATTAAATCAATTTATAGTTGGATAGTGGATATTATGAAATGGTATGCATGCCTGTCAATTTTCGATGTAAAGAAAGTTTGTCTTTTAAAAACGAATGCAATGTTTGTAAAATGTATCATATAGAGGTCAAATACCTCGCAATGTAATCAACTATTGTGAATCGTTTATAATGTATATGAACGGGTCCTTTCAGTTGGTATCAGAGTGGTGGTCTTAGTGAACCAGGTCTGCATTAGTGTGTCTAACTGATAAGTCGATAGGATGCATTAGTGAGTCTGGACTTCGACCGTGTCTGCATGTCAAAAGTTTTGATTATCATTTTGTGTCGAAAATTAACTACTTATCATCCTCAGAAAATTACCTGCTTATCATTTTTAGTCTAAGACACGTCTTGCTGCATTGATTTCATGAATAGTGTATAGACAAAAATTCAAATCTTAGCATATCTGCTAAATCATATCTTATCGTATCTGTTACTTTAAACTTTGCCTGACATATCCCGCAAAGTCCTCCGTAATCTACGAAATCTTTTGATCTATATATATATATATATTATATATATATATATATATATATATATATATATATATATATATATATATATATATATATATATATATATATATATTCTATGTAATTAGAATACCATCCGTTAGCCAAAATCATTTCATATCGAAAAAAAATCCTTTATCCAATCGTACGAAATGGAATTCGTCATCAGTTCAAGTCACTCAGATTCCGAAATGGAATCCCATTCAAGTTCCGAAAGCAGTGTGACCGGAATAGATCAACCAATCAGTCATCACCTATTCTGGATGAATTGGGGATGGGTTCGTAGCCTCCTCAATCATTGGAGACAAGAAGAAGGTGATCTCTTCCATCCACCACATTGCCCTCTTGACGAAGAACCTGAAGCACTTACCGGTGAACCTGTCCGAAACACCATTTTCTCGCTCATTTCCAGAGTATCTCGTCACGATTATATATTACATCAAATTTTAGATTTTATTTATCCGCTCGTTCGAACCGACAATCACCCCGGTGTAATAGAAGAAGTCAACGAGCTTCGTGCTCGGGTAGTGGCTTTGGAGAATATGGTACAGAGATTACAAACACCAGCAGCAGCATCAGAAGCATAACCAGTACCACCATCATCAACGCCAACAGTACCATTACCACCTCCAACCACAACCGCATCGTAAACCTCAACTTCAAAATCTGTCCCACGAGCATCAACGTCATACGCACCATAGATACCAAGGAGTACCAACAACAATAACTGACGAAGTATTAATTCATAACTTCATTGGAGAAAAATTCCGCGACGATTATGTAATCTCTAAAGTCTTAGAGATTATCTAATCTAGCCCTAACCATAAATCAGTTAAGCGAACCAAAATGATAGAAGGAAGAGTAGAGACCCTGACAAAAATGGTGTGTGATTAACAAGCTAAACTTGCTTTACCAACAACATCAACAGTACCGTTAGCGTTACCAGCATTGTCAGTACAGTCAACATCCGAATCAACAACACAGATAACATCACAAACTCCGTCAGTTCAAGAATCACTGTGGACATCATTACGAATCAATAACGTGTATATTGTATCAACGAGTTATGAAGAATTAACTCATTCCCTCTGAAGAAATTATATGTATATTATATATATATATATATATATATATATATATATATATATATATATATATATATATATATATATATATATATATATATATATATATATATATATATATATATATATATATTGAAATAAATCTTTCCGTGCTAAGCTATTGTGTGTGAATCTTAACTACTCGGTTAATTCATATTACAAATATGCAATAATGTACGTCCTTCGGCCGCAACTTAACCAGCGTTAACTACAATCTCTGTCGCAATTCAACAAATTCCAATTCATAATAAATCAAGTATATATTTGATTTTACACTTTCATCATCGATGTACCCGAAACTTTTCAGATAACATCATTCGTACTTTGCAAAATTCACAAGAATTCCACGAACCGAACATCATACATCAACAAATAACGAAGTATTGATTCATAATTTCAATGTCATTAAAGAAATACTGCGTAAAAGTTATGTACTTTTTAAAGCCTTTAGGGATTATTCAATTCTAGTTTCAACCGTAAATCAAATGAGTTTAATTTAACATTAACTCATTAAATCTATGTTACATTTGAAGAAAATATATATATATATATATATATATATATATATATATATATATATATATATATATATATATATATATATATATATATTTTCATAAAGACTGTAATAAAATTCTTTTGTACAAAATATTAACTGTGAAATTTTTTTTAACGGGTAGGTAATACTCGAGAGATATATAAATTCACAATTAATATGTTACATTCTTCGAATCTGATTCAGCAAATCATCCATTATACTCCCTACTTTCACAACAATATACATTCTTTTATAGAAATCAAAACAACCATACTCATTCAAAATTTAATTACATATTCTGATTTTGAAATCTCAAAATTCAACTTGAGATATGACCAAAATCATCACTCTTAGATCCTTACATCTTTCACAAGCTATATTTTGACTTCAAAACTGTGTTAGAACATCAAATGTATGTTAACGATTACAATCTGTGGTCAAACCCTTCGAAAATTTCTGAAGACACTTCAAATGATGAGCAATCGAGATGATGATCCAACCACATGTTACCCACAGTTATGTACCCGAAAAACTCTTGAAACCAAAGTAAAAGTTTAAACAATGTATCCGCGTCAGATTGTTTGGCATTTATTAGCAAAAATAACTTTGCGACTCCTATTCAAAGTAGCCCGTTTTGTCACAGCTCCAGCAAGTCAACTTCGACTTTTCAGTCAGACTAACCTTATTATAACCTTGAGATATACACCATCGTTACCAGGGAACCTTTTACATTCCATCACATTATTAGCAGATATACCAACAACTTCATTACCCTTTGACTTTAGCCTCTCCAAAAAGTCATTATAATTATTCATTGAAACCCCATCATTTCCTCATTCGCATCTTGTAATGAGAATTGCTATACGAATCATTGGGAATTAGCAATCAGTATTTTGAAATCTCACAGCATGTCTACGCCAACAGTTATATGTGTATATATAACGTCTATCTTTTGGACTTAATTTGAATGTGAAGTTTCTGAAAAACACTCCGAACTACGAATTGGTTCTCCGAAAAAAAAAATGCTGATGAAGCAGCAAAAACTATAAACGACTTTAAACGGTAAAAGCTGGATTATAATGATGAAGTGTGCTGGCAAAGCGCAGAAAAAGAGAAGTTTTGGAACTGGAAAACGGATTGAGCAAAGTAGAAAAGAGGCTGTGGACAAATTACAAAGACTGAACCTGACTTCAAAAGATCCAAATGATTCAGTACCTGCTAAAGTCATTAACGAATACCTTGTTCCTGACTTTAAACTGCTACGAACAATATTCTTCATCATCCTCTGATATTAGAAATTCTAAAATATCATCATATCTTTCATTATAAATATCCTCCATATTTCTGAAGATATTTTCTTAATTTTTCTTATTTGAAATCATTTACCTCTTCGCGCTATCTGTATTACATCATAAAAGAAACTATTTTAGTTTCTAAATTCTGAAACATTCAAGTTTAAAATAGGAATATTTTGAAGTAGTGTTGGGAACTGAAGCATGAATTAGTATAATATAATGACACTTGATCAATGTGATTATATTACAGTAAGTCATGCTGAGTTTCTAAATGGAACGTGATGATTCACAGATCATAACATCATCATGTGCCATGTTATACGACTCTTGTATTCTATTTAACCTCTAAAATATCAAGAAAATATTTCTTGATGATTCGGCCTTTTCCAAGGTATTCTAGTAATTTGACAAGTCAAGATCGTGCCCTCACAATTTCCTTCCTAGAACATTAACAATGTTCATTCCGAAATTCATATCTGTGAACTCTGGACCATTACAAGCGGTGCTTAATCGCAAGAAGAAGAAACCAAAGGACAAAACTCCGAAATAGAAATTGGGGTATAAATTGCAGCAAATAAAAGAGAGCATTAACTGTAAATGATAATGATTATAGAAGACAAAAGCAGAGACTTTGAAATATAAGGGAACATATAAAGCCCAACGACAAACCAGAAATTATAAACCATATATATCGATGCATATAGCAATATAAAGACACGGAAGAACTAGAAACACTATAAACCCAAGAGTATAGTAGAAGTAAATAGATTCTTCCGGCGGTAGATAAAAAAGAAGAATGACCGATATGAAAGTTAGAAGTATATCGAGAATCAGAACTGGATGGAGCATATTGATGAATACTTTAAAATATGAGTTGAGGGGGAAAGAATAGAAGGTGGTGAAACATGACTAGGAACTTAGAAATCAACAGATTTAACTCACACATGAAATGTCCCGTTCTTATTGATTAAAAACGTTCCATATTAATTGATTTCGTTGCGAGGTTTTGACCTCTATATGAGACGTTTTTCAAAGACTGCATTCATTTTAAAACAAACCATAACCTTTATTTCATCAATAAAGGTTTAAAAAGCTTTACGTAGATTATCAAATAATGATAATCTAAAATATCCTGTTTACACACGACCATTACATAATGGTTTACAATACAAATATGTTACAACAAAATAAGTTTCTTGAATGCAGTTTTTACACAATATCATACAAGCATGGACTCCAAATCTCGTCCTTATTTAAGTATGCGACAGCGGAAGCTCTTAATAATCACCTGAGAATAAACATGCTTAAAACGTCAACAAAAATGTTGGTGAGTTATAGGTTTAACCTATATATATCAAATCATAATAATAGACCACAAGATTTCATATTTCAATACACATCCCATACATAGAGATAAAAATCATTCATATGGTGAACACCTGGTAACCGACATTAACAAGATGCATATATAAGAATATCCCCATCATTCCGGGACACCCTTCGGATATGATATAAATTTCGAAGTACTAAAGCATCCGGTACTTTGGATGGGGTTTGTTAGGCCCAATAGATCTATCTTTAGGATTCGCGTCAATTAGGGTGTCTGTTCCCTAATTCTTAGATTACCAGACTTAATAAAAAGGGGCATATTCGATTTCGATAATTCAACCATAGAATGTAGTTTCACATACTTGTGTCTATTTTGTAAATCATTTATAAAACCTGTATGTATTCTCATCCCAAAAATATTAGATTTTAAAAAGTGGGACTATAACTCACTTTCACAGATTTTTACTTCGTCGGGAAGTAAGACTTGGCCACTGGTTGATTCACGAACCTATAACAATATATACATATATATCAAAGTATGTTCAAAATATATTTACAACACTTTTAGTATATTTTGATGTTTTAAGTTTATTAAGTCAGCTGTCCTCGTTAGTAACCTACAACTAGTTGTCCACAGTTAGATGTACAGAAATAAATCGATAAATATTATCTTGAATCAATCCACGACCCAGTGTATACGTATCTCAGTATTGATCACAACTCAAACTATATATATTTTGGAATCAACCTCAACCCTGTATAGCTAACTCCAACATTCACATATAGAGTGTCTATGGTTGTTCCGAAATATATATAGATGTGTCGACATGATAGGTCGAAACATTGTATACGTGTCTATGGTATCTCAAGATTACATACTATATAATACAAGTTGATTAAGTTATGGTTGGAATAGATTTGTTACCAATTTTCACGTAGCTAAAATGAGAAAAATTATCCAATCTTGTTTTACCCATAACTTCTTCATTTTAAATCCGTTTTGAGTGAATCAAATTGCTATGGTTTCATATTGAACTCTATTTTATGAATCTAAACAAAAAAAGTATAGGTTTCTAGTCGGAAAAATAAGTTACAAGTCGTTTTTGTAAAGGTAGTCATTTCAGTCGAAAGAACGACGTCTAGATGACCATTTTAGAAAACATACTTCCACTTTGATTTAACCATAATTTTTGGATATAGTTTCATGTTCATAATAAAAATCATTTTCTCAGAATAACAACTTTTAAATCAAAGTTTATCATAGTTTTTAATTAACTAACCCAAAACAGCCCGCGGTGTTACTACGACGGCGTAAATCCGGTTTTACGGTGTTTTTCGTGTTTCCAAGTTTTAAATCATTAAGTTAGCATATCATATAGATATAGAACATGTGTTTAGTTGATTTTAAAAGTCAAGTTAGAAGGATTAACTTTTGTTTGCGAACAAGTTTAGAATTAACTAAACTATGTTCTAGTGATTACAAGTTTAAACCTTCGAATAAGATAGCTTTATATGTATGAATCGAATGATGTTATGAACATCATTACTACCTTAAGTTCCTTGGATGAACCTACTGGAAAAGAGAAAAATGGATCTAGCTTCAATGGATCCTTGGATGGCTCAAAGTTCTTGAAGCAAAATCATGACACGAAAACAAGTTCAAGTAAGATCATCACTTGAAATAAGATTGTTATAGTTATAGAAATTGAAACAAAGTTTGAATATGATTATTACCTTGTATTAGAATGATAACCTACTGTAAGAAACAAAGATTTCTTGAGGTTGGATGATCACCTTACAAGATTGGAAGTGAGCTAGCAAACTTGAAAGTATTCTTGATTTTATGAAACTAGAACTTTTGGAATTTATGAAGAACACTTAGAACTTGAAGATAGAACTTGAGAGAGTTCAATTAGATGAAGAAAATTGAAGAATGAAAGTGTTTGTAGGTGTTTTTGGTCGTTGGTGTATGGATTAGATATAAAGGATATGTAATTTTGTTTTCATGTAAATAAGTCATGAATGATTACTCATATTTTTGTAATCTTATGAGATATTTCATGCTAGTTGCCAAATGATGGTTCCCACATGTGTTAGGTGACTCACATGGGCTGCTAAGAGCTGATCATTGGAGTGTATATACCAATAGTACATACATCTAAAAGCTGTGTATTGTACGAGTACGAATACGGGTGCATACGAGTAGAATTGTTGATGAAACTGAACGAGAATGTAATTGTAAGCATTTTTGTTAAGTAGAAGTATTTTGATAAGTGTATTGAAGTCTTTCAAAAGTGTATAAATACATATTAAAACACTACATGTATATACATTTTAACTGAGTCGTTAAGTCATCGTTAGTCGTTACATGTAAGTGTTGTTTTGAAACCTTTAGGTTAACGATCTTGTTAAATGTTGTTAACCCAATGTTTATAATATCAAAAGAGATTTTAAATTATTATATTATCATGATATTATGATGTACGAATATCTCTTAATATGATATATATACATTAAATGTCGTTACAACGATAAACGTTACATATATGTCTCGTTTCAAAATCATTAAGTTAGTAGTCTTGTTTTTACATATGTAGTTCATTGTTAATATAATTAATGATATGTTTACTTATCATAATATCATGTTAACTATATATATAACCATATATATGTCATCATATAGTTTTTTTACAAGTTTTAACGTTCGTGAATCACCGGTCAACTTGGGTGGTCAATTGTCTATATGAAACATATTTCAATTAATCAAGTCTTAACACGTTTGATTGCTTAACATGTTGGAAACATTTAATCATGTAAACATCAATCTCAATTAATATATATAAACATGGAAAAGTTCGGGTCACTACAGTACCTACCCGTTAAATAAATTTCGTCCCGAAATTTTAAGCTGTTGAAGGTGTTGACGAATCTTCTGGAAATAGATGCGGGTATTTCTTCTTCATCTGATCTTCACGCTCCCAGGTGAACTCGGGTCCTCTACGAGCATTCCATCGAACCTTAACAATTGGTATCTTGTTTTGCTTAAGTCTTTTAACCTCACGATCCATTATTTCGACGGGTTCTTCGATGAATTGGAGTTTTTCGTTGATTTGGATTTCATCTAACGGAATAGTGAGATCTTCTTTAGCAAAACATTTCTTTAAATTCGAGACGTGGAAAGTGTTATGTACAGCCGCGAGTTGTTGAGGTAACTCAAGTCGGTAAGCTACTGGTCCGACACGATCAATAATCTTGAATGGTCCAATATACCTTGGATTTAATTTCCCTCGTTTACCAAATCGAACAACGCCTTTCCAAGGTGCAACTTTAAGCATGACCATCTCTCCAATTTCAAATTCTATATCTTTTCTTTTAATGTCAGCGTAGCTCTTTTGTCGACTTTGGGCGGTTTTCAACCGTTGTTGAATTTGGATGATCTTCTCGGTAGTTTCTTGTATAATCTCCGGACCCGTAATCTGTCTATCCCCCACTTCACTCCAACAAATCGGAGACCTGCACTTTCTACCATAAAGTGCTTCAAATGGCGCCATCTCAATGCTTGAATGGTAGCTGTTGTTGTAGGAAAATTCTGCTAACGGTAGATGTCGATCCCAACTGTTTCCGAAATCAATAACACATGCTCGTAGCATGTCTTCAAGCGTTTGTATCGTCCTTTCGCTCTGCCCATCAGTTTGTGGATGATAGGCAGTACTCATGTCTAGACGAGTTCCTAATGCTTGCTGTAATGTCTGCCAGAATCTTGAAATAAATCTGCCATCCCTATCAGAGATAATAGAGATTGGTATTCCATGTCTGGAGATGACTTCCTTCAAATACAGTCGTGCTAACTTCTCCATCTTGTCATCTTCTCTTATTGGCAAGAAGTGTGCTGATTTGGTGAGACGGTCAACTATTACCCAAATAGTATCAAAACCACTTGCAGTTCTTGGCAATTTAGTGATGAAATCCATGGTAATGTTTTCCCATTTCCATTCCGGGATTTCGGGTTGTTGAAGTAGACCTGATGGTTTCTGATGCTCAGCTTTGACCTTAGAACACGTCAAACATTCTCCTACGTATTTAGCAACATCGGCTTTCATACCCGTTCACCAAAAATGTTTCTTGAGATCCTTGTACATCTTCCCCGTTCCAGGATGTATTGAGTATCTGGTTTTATGAGCTTCTCTAAGTACCATTTCTCTCATATCTCCAAATTTTGGTACCCAAATCCTTTCAGCCCTATACCGGGTTCCGTCTTCCCGAATATTAAGATGCTTCTCCGATCCTTTGGGTATTTCATCCTTTAAATTTCCCTCTTTTAAAACTCCTTGTTGCGCCTCCTTTATTTGAGTAGTAATGTTATTATGAATCATTATATTCATAGATTTTACTCGAATGGGTTCTCTATCCTTCCTGCTCAAGGCATCGGCTACCACATTTGCCTTCCCCGGGTGGTAACGAATCTCAAAATCGTAATCATTCAATAATTCAATCCACCTACGCTGCCTCATATTCAGTTGTTTCTGATTAAATATGTGTTGAAGACTTTTGTGGTCGGTATATATAATACTTTTGACCCCATATAAGTAGTGCCTCCAAGTCTTTAATGCAAAAACAACCGCGCCTAATTCCAAATCATGCGTCGTATAATTTTGTTCGTGAATCTTCAATTGTCTAGACGCATAAGCAATCACCTTCGTTCGTTGCATTAATACACAACCGAGACCTTGCTTTGATGCGTCACAATAAATCACAAAATCATCATTCCCTTCAGGCAATGACAATATAGGTGCCGTAGTTAGCTTTTTCTTCAATAACTGAAACGCTTTCTCTTGTTCATCATTCCATTCAAATTTCTTCCCTTTATGTGTTAATGCAGTCAAGGGTTTTGCTATTCTGGAAAAGTCTTGGATGAACCTTCTGTAGTAACCAGCTAGTCCTAAAAACTGGCGTATGTGTTTTGGAGTTTTCGGGGTTTCCCACTTTTCAACAGTTTCTATCTTTGCCGGATCCACCTTAATACCTTCTTTGTTCACTATGTGACCGAGGAATTGAACTTCTTCCAACCAAAATGCACACTTTGAAAACTTAGCGTACAATTCTTCCTTCCTCAATACTTCTAACACCTTTCTCAAATGTTCACCGTGTTCTTGGTCATTCTTTGAGTAAATAAGTATGTCATCAATGAAAACAATGACAAACTTGTCAAGGTATGGTCCACACACTCGGTTCATAAGGTCCATGAACACAGCTGGTGCATTAGTTAAACCAAACGGCATGACCATAAACTCGTAATGACCGTAACGTGTTCTGAAAGCAGTCTTTGGAATATCATTTTCTTTCACCCGCATTTGATGATACCCGGAACGTAAGTCAATCTTTGAATAAACAGACGAGCCTTGTAGTTGATCAAATAAGTCATCGATTCTCGGTAGTGGGTAGCGGTTCTTGATGGTAAGTTTGTTCAACTCTCGGTAGTCGATACACAACCTGAATGTACCATCTTTCTTCTTGACAAACAAAACAGGAGCTCCCCACGGTGATGTGCTTGGTCGAATGAAACCACGCTCTAAAAGTTCTTGTAATTGGCTTTGTAGTTCTTTCATCTCGCTGGGTGCGAGTCTGTAAGGAGCACGAGCTATTGGTGCAGCTCCTGGTACAAGATCTATTTGAAATTCAACGGATCGATGTGGGGGTAATCCCGGTAATTCTTTCGGAAATACATCAGGAAATTCTTTTGCGACGGGAACATCATTGATGCTCTTTTCTTCAGTTTGTACTTGCTCGACGTGTGCTAGAACAGCATAGCAACCTTTTCTTATTAGTTTTTGTGCCTTCAAATTACTAATAAGATGTAGCTTCGTGTTGCCCTTTTCTCCGTACACCATTAAGGGTTTTCCTTTTTCTCGTATAATGCGAATTGCATTTTTGTAACAAACGATCTCCGCTTTCACTTCTTTCAACCAGTCCATACCGATTATCACATCAAAACTCCCTAACTCTACTGGTATCAAATCAATCTTAAATGTTTCGCTAACCAGTTTAATTTCTCGATTCCGACATATATTATCTGCTGAAATTAATTTACCATTTGCTAATTCGAGTAAAAATTTACTATCCAAAGGCGTCAATGGACAACTTAATTTAGCACAAAAATCTCTACTCATATAGCTTCTATCTGCACCCGAATCAAATAAAACGTAAGCAGATTTATTGTCAATAAGAAACGTACCCGTAACAAGCTCCGGGTCTTCCTGTGCCTCTGCCGCATTAATATTGAAAACTCTTCCACGGCCTTGTCCATTCGTGTCCTCCTGGTTCGGGCAATTTCTAATAATGTGGCCCGGTTTTCCACATTTATAACAAACTACATTGGCATAACTTGCTCCGACACTACTTGCTCCGCCATTACTCGTTCCGACACCATTTGTTCCTTTCGTTCTATTAACCCCTGGTCCGTAGACCTCACACTTCACCGCGCTATGACCATTTCTTTTACATTTGTTGCAAAATTTGGTGCAGAACCCCGAGTGATTCTTTTCACACCTTTGGCATAGCTGCTTCTGATTGTTGTTGTTGTTGCGGTTATTATTGTTGTTGGGATGATTGTTGTAGTTGTTGTTATTGTTGTTGTTGGGCCGTTTGTTGTAGTTGCGATTGATGTTGCGATTGTTGGGATAATTGTTGCGATTATTGTTGTAATTGCTGTTGTTGTTGTATTGGTGATTCTTATCACCGTTTTCCTCCCACTTTCTTTTGACTTGCTTCACATTGGCCTCTTCAGCAGTCTGTTCTTTAATTCTTTCTTCAATCTGGTTCACTAGTTTGTGAGCCATTCTACATGCCTGTTGTATGGAGGCGGGCTCGTGTGAACTTATATCTTCTTGGATTCTTTCCGGTAATCCTTTCACAAACGCGTCGATCTTCTCTTCCTCATCTTCGAATGCTCCCGGACACAATAGGCACAATTCTGTGAATCGTCTTTCGTACGTGGTAATATCAAATCCTTGGGTTCGTAACCCTCTAAGTTCTGTCTTGAGCTTATTGACCTCGGTTCTGGGACGGTACTTCTCGTTCATCAAGTGCTTGAATGCTGACCACGGTAGTGCGTACGCATCATCTTGTCCCACTTGCTCTAGATAGGTATTCCACCATGTTAACGCAGAACCTGTGAAGGTATGCGTAGCGTACTTCACTTTGTCCTCTTCAGTACACTTACTTATGGCAAACACCGATTCAACCTTCTCGGTCCACCGTTTCAATCCGATCGGTCCTTCGGTTCCATCAAATTCCAAAGGTTTGCAGGCAGTGAATTCTTTGTAGGTGCATCCTACACGATTTCCTGTACTGCTAGATCCAAGGTTATTGTTGGTATGTAGCGCAGCCTGTACTGCGGCTATGTTTGAAGCTAGAAAAGTACGGAATTCCTCTTCATTCATATTCACGGTGTGTCGAGTAGTCGGTGCCATTTCCTTCAAAATAGTTAAATGGAACAAGTTAATCATACAGAATATTAAGAGTAGTTAATAGTATTTCGTAGCATAATATGAACTCATTTATAAAAGCTTTTTCTTCATATTAGCGTTTTATAAGTTTAAATTCGGGTAGTACCTACCCGTTAAGTTCATACTTAGTAGCTAATATACAATTCAACTACTACAATTCTATATGAAAAACTGATTGTAATAATATTTCGCGTTCAAACTTTTATACAATATTTTACAAACTTACAATACCGCTTATTTTACATAAAGCATGAAATATAGCACACAATAACTTTGATACAAGATAGTTGTGAAGACAATTCTAGCTAGTACACAAGTCGTTCCGCAAAGGCAATAAAGACACGTAATTCATACGTCCAGAAACAAGTCATGCATTCTGGTTTTACTAGGACTACTTCCCATCCTTGGTCTTGTGCAACATAACCGTTATGGCCGTTGATAAGACAGCGTGTTGTAACGTCATCAAAGGGACGAGGGTTACGTAATGTCCAACAGTCCCGTAATAATCTAAAAACCTCATTTCTTACCCCAATTACCGACTCCGTCACTTGAGGAAACGTTTTGTTTAATAGTTGTAGCCCGATGTTCTTGTTCTCACTTTGGTGAGAAGCGAACATTACTAATCCGTAAGCATAACATGCTTCTTTATGTTGCATGTTAGCCGCTTTTTCTAAATCACGAAGTCCAATATTCGGATATATTGAGTCAAAATAATTTCTTAACCCGTTGCGTAAAATAGCATTTGGGTTCCCCGCAATATATGCGTCAAAGTAAACACATCGTAACTTATGGGTTTCCCAATGTGATATCCCCCATCTTTCAAACGAAAGTCTCTTATAAACCAAGACATTTTTGGAACGTTCTTCGAATGTCTTACAAACTGATCTCGCCTTAAATAGTTGTGCCGAAGAATTCTGGCCGACTCTAGACAAGATTTCATCAATCATGTCTCCGGGTAGGTCTCTTAAAATATTGGGTTGTCTATCCATTTTGTGTTTTTAAACTGTAAAATAGACAAGAGTTAGATTCATAAAAAAATACTTATTAATACAAGCAATTTTTACATATATCATAAAGCATAAGAACACTATATTACATATATTACACCACACGAATACAACTATCTTATTCCGACTCGCTCGTTTCTTCTTCTTCGTTTTTGGTTTGTTTTGCCAAGTTTCTAGGGATATATGATGTTCCCCTAATACGAGCCGTCGTTGTCCACATTGGTTTAGAAAAACCTGGTGGTTTAGAGGTTCCCGGGTCATTGTTACAACTTAAGGACTTCGGGGGTTGACGATACATATAAAGTTCATCGGGGTTGGAATTAGATTTCTCTATTTTTATGCCCTTTCCCTTATTATTTTCTTTTGCCTTTTTAAATTCAGTTGGGGTAATTTCTATAACATCATCGGAATTCTCGTCGGAATCCGATTCATCGGAGAATTGGTAATCCTCCCAATATTTTGCTTCCTTGGCGGAAACACCATTGACCATAATTAACTTTGGTCGGTTGGTTGAGGATTTTCTTTTACTTAACCGTTTTATTATTTCCCCCACCGGTTCTATTTCTTCATCCGGTTCCGATTCTTCTTCCGGTTCCGATTCATCTTCCGGTTCCGACTCTTCTTCCGGTTCCGCCTCTTCTTCCGGTTCCACTTCGGGAACTTGTGAATCAGTCCACAAATCATTCCAATTTACATTTGACTCTTCATTATTATTAGGTGAGTCAATGGGACTTGTTCTAGAGGTAGACATCTATCACATAATATCAAACACGTTAAGAGATTAATATATCACATAATATTCATATGTTAAAAATATATAGTTTCCAACAAAAATGTTAAGCAATCATTTTTAAAGAAAACACGGTCGAAGTCCAGACTCACTAATGCATCCTAACAAACTCGATAAGACACACTAATGCAAATTTTCTGGTTCTCTAAGACCAACGCTCGGATACCAACTGAAATGTCCCGTTCTTATTGATTAAAAACGTTCCATATTAATTGATTTCGTTGCGAGGTTTTGACCTCTATATGAGACGTTTTTCAAAGACTGCATTCATTTTAAAACAAACCATAACCTTTATTTCATCAATAAAGGTTTAAAAAGCTTTACGTAGATTATCAAATAATGATAATCTAAAATATCCTGTTTACACACGACCATTACATAATGGTTTACAATACAAATATGTTACAACAAAATAAGTTTCTTGAATGCAGTTTTTACACAATATCATACAAGCATGGACTCCAAATCTCGTCCTTATTTAAGTATGCGACAGCGGAAGCTCTTAATAATCACCTGAGAATAAACATGCTTAAAACGTCAACAAAAATGTTGGTGAGTTATAGGTTTAACCTATATATATCAAATCATAATAATAGACCACAAGATTTCATATTTCAATACACATCCCATACATAGAGATAAAAATCATTCATATGGTGAACACCTGGTAACCGACATTAACAAGATGCATATATAAGAATATCCCCATCATTCCGGGACACCCTTCGGATATGATATAAATTTCGAAGTACTAAAGCATCCGGTACTTTGGATGGGGTTTGTTAGGCCCAATAGATCTATCTTTAGGATTCGCGTCAATTAGGGTGTCTGTTCCCTAATTCTTAGATTACCAGACTTAATAAAAAGGGGCATATTCGATTTCGATAATTCAACCATAGAATGTAGTTTCACATACTTGTGTCTATTTTGTAAATCATTTATAAAACCTGTATGTATTCTCATCCCAAAAATATTAGATTTTAAAAAGTGGGACTATAACTCACTTTCACAGATTTTTACTTCGTCGGGAAGTAAGACTTGGCCACTGGTTGATTCACGAACCTATAACAATATATACATATATATCAAAGTATGTTCAAAATATATTTACAACACTTTTAGTATATTTTGATGTTTTAAGTTTATTAAGTCAGCTGTCCTCGTTAGTAACCTACAACTAGTTGTCCACAGTTAGATGTACAGAAATAAATCGATAAATATTATCTTGAATCAATCCACGACCCAGTGTATACGTATCTCAGTATTGATCACAACTCAAACTATATATATTTTGGAATCAACCTCAACCCTGTATAGCTAACTCCAACATTCACATATAGAGTGTCTATGGTTGTTCCGAAATATATATAGATGTGTCGACATGATAGGTCGAAATATTGTATACGTGTCTATGGTATCTCAAGATTACATACTATATAATACAAGTTGATTAAGTTATGGTTGGAATAGATTTGTTACCAATTTTCACGTAGCTAAAATGAGAAAAATTATCCAATCTTGTTTTACCCATAACTTCTTCATTTTAAATCCGTTTTGAGTGAATCAAATTGCTATGGTTTCATATTGAACTCTATTTTATGAATCTAAACAAAAAAAGTATAGGTTTCTAGTCGGAAAAATAAGTTACAAGTCGTTTTTGTAAAGGTAGTCATTTCAGTCGAAAGAACGACGTCTAGATGACCATTTTAGAAAACATACTTCCACTTTGATTTAACCATAATTTTTGGATATAGTTTCATGTTCATAATAAAAATCATTTTCTCAGAAAAACAACTTTTAAATCAAAGTTTATCATAGTTTTTAATTAACTAACCCAAAACAGCCCGCGGTGTTACTACGACGGCGTAAATCCGGTTTTACGGTGTTTTTCGTGTTTCCAGGTTTTAAATCATTAAGTTAGCATATCATATAGATATAGAACATGTGTTTAGTTGATTTTAAAAGTCAAGTTAGAAGGATTAACTTTTGTTTGCGAACAAGTTTAGAATTAACTAAACTATGTTCTAGTGATTACAAGTTTAAACCTTCGAATAAGATAGCTTTATATGTATGAATCGAATGATGTTATGAACATCATTACTACCTTAAGTTCCTTGGATGAACCTACTGGAAAAGAGAAAAATGGATCTAGCTTCAATGGATCCTTGGATGGCTCAAAGTTCTTGAAGCAAAATCATGACACGAAAACAAGTTCAAGTAAGATCATCACTTGAAATAAGATTGTTATAGTTATAGAAATTGAAACAAAGTTTGAATATGATTATTACCTTGTATTAGAATGATAACCTACTGTAAGAAACAAAGATTTCTTGAGGTTGGATGATCACCTTACAAGATTGGAAGTGAGCTAGCAAACTTGAAAGTATTCTTGATTTTATGAAACTAGAACTTTTGGAATTTATGAAGAACACTTAGAACTTGAAGATAGAACTTGAGAGAGTTCAATTAGATGAAGAAAATTGAAGAATGAAAGTGTTTGTAGGTGTTTTTGGTCGTTGGTGTATGGATTAGATATAAAGGATATGTAATTTTGTTTTCATGTAAATAAGTCATGAATGATTACTCATATTTTTGTAATCTTATGAGATATTTCATGCTAGTTGCCAAATGATGGTTCCCAAATGTGTTAGGTGACTCACATGGGCTGCTAAGAGCTGATCATTGGAGTGTATATACCAATAGTACATACATCTAAAAGCTGTGTATTGTACGAGTACGAATACGGGTGCATACGAGTAGAATTGTTGATGAAACTGAACGAGAATGTAATTGTAAGCATTTTTGTTAAGTAGAAGTATTTTGATAAGTGTATTGAAGTCTTTCAAAAGTGTATAAATACATATTAAAACACTACATGTATATACATTTTAACTGAGTCGTTAAGTCATCGTTAGTCGTTACATGTAAGTGTTGTTTTGAAACCTTTAGGTTAACGATCTTGTTAAATGTTGTTAACCCAATGTTTATAATATCAAAAGAGATTTTAAATTATTATATTATCATGATATTATGATGTACGAATATCTCTTAATATGATATATATACATTAAATGTCGTTACAACGATAAACGTTACATATATGTCTCGTTTCAAAATCATTAAGTTAGTAGTCTTGTTTTTACATATGTAGTTCATTGTTAATATAATTAATGATATGTTTACTTATCATAATATCATGTTAACTATATATATAACCATATATATGTCATCATATAGTTTTTTTACAAGTTTTAACGTTCGTGAATCACCGGTCAACTTGGGTGGTCAATTGTCTATATGAAACATATTTCAATTAATCAAGTCTTAACACGTTTGATTGCTTAACATGTTGGAAACATTTAATCATGTAAACATCAATCTCAATTAATATATATAAACATGGAAAAGTTCGGGTCACTACAACACAATGGCGGAATAAGTGAATCAAACCCTCTAGTGAATAGGTTAAGTTTTTTTTTTTTGATTAATTTAGTCAAACCACAACTAAATCAAGTGTGATTAGATCAACACCTAGAGCTATTATTCACCACCTGGGTGATTTGGACTGAGAGAGAATCGGAGGAGCTCACTAGATCTGAGTGTGTGTAACAAATGAGAGGCTTAACCTAAAATGAAGAACATAAGACTTTATATATCCCTGCTGTTGACTCACCCATACGATTCATTCATCACACGTAGGAGTTGGCTTCTTCACCCGTACGGGTGATCACTCACTCGTCTCTTCTCATTTAGGTTGTAATTGTGACTTAGCTCAGCATCAACCGTGCGTATGAGCCTGTCAGCCATACTAGTGAGGCTTCACTCGTACGTCTGACTAAGTCTAACAATGCAAACATCTAAATCTCGTTCCTACAGTTCCTGTAACCACATACAAACACGGATAGGATAATAACGAGCAATCATGGTGGCCTGTAAATTGTTGTACCTGCAATGAACGTGGGTAGATGTCTAGGGACTTGCATAAAATGCATCAACAGAAGGTGTGAGTTGTAAGGAAACGAAGGAGGTGAATTTATAAGAAAATCTCCGACAGAACAATTAAAATGGACGATCGCATTTAAAGCGGATCCTAATTCCCTTGATTACCGGAGAGTCAAATCTTATTAAGAAGATTTTCTTCAAATCCCTTGAAATCTAGGAATCAATCATATCTACGTCAAATGATAAGATGAATCTACACTTACTTATTTCACTCTTCTATGTTAGCTTCATTCGTACTCTTCATATAAATGGATTGTTTATCCAAATTATTCGCTGATGATAAAACTCTAATTTTCAGCCCGTATGCATCATGAAAACATACTTATTATCATTCACGACCTTTCCACTCAAATTTCGGGACGAAATTTCTTTAACGGGTAGGTACTGTGACAACCCGAAAATTTTCAACCAAATTTAAACTTTAATCTTTATATGTTTTCGACACGATAAGCAATATTTGTTAAGTTAAATTTCAAGAATTTTAAACTATGTTCATACATTCATTCAACCTCGACCAAGTTTCAACGATTCACGAACCATTAAACGAATATGATTATATATTTATATGTGTATATATATTATAACTTGAAACGTAAACAAAATATTAGATTAAATACTTTATATGATTGTATCTGTTTCAAAATGTTTATCAATGGAATTAGAAGATAAGATCAAATGATTGAATTATCAGATATATTGAATTATGATTACAAGTCTCTGTTGAAAGGCCCACGTTGATTTGAGAAATCTTTCCATTTTAACAATATTCGAAAAATGGTAAAGTGATTTATAAATAAGAACAAATTGTCAATCATTGAGAACTAGACAAAGGATAGTGGAAGATTGAATCTCATAAAGACTCGATTGATCTATTTAGTTTCAAACGTACAAAAATGTTTTCAGTTTAAAAAGAACTTATTATTAAAACGTATATAACTTTTATAAATATCTAGAACCACTTTTGACAACTCATTACTTAACTAGTATGATAAAGATAACGATATTTACATTTTATTTTATTAAATATATATAACGATTTAAATTAATATTATATATATTTATACGTGTATTATACATACATAGTTTTATACTTTTACTATACTTAAACTTTACCTTTACTTTATTTTTACTTTACTTTAACTTTAATAATTCACTTTAATAATTCATATTTTAATAATTCACTTTAATAATTCATACTTTAATAATTCATACTTTAATAATTCACTTTAATAATTCATACTTTAATAATTCACTTTAATAATTCAATAATCTATTATAAATAGAATTCAATAGGTTTCATTATTTCATAGAAACTTGAAAATATTTTTCTCTAAACTCTCTCAATCGATTTACATATATATATTTACTCCGTATTATTTCAAGATATTATTAGTATACATAAAATATTACGACGGAGTGCTGTCCGAGTGGTTTCGAAATTGTTTTTCAAGTAGGATAGGATTAAGGAAATTATGGGTTATAGCTATGGAGGTGATTGAGTATGGTTCATGGGTATGCTCGTGAGGTCAATATAGTGTTTATCATTTCCGTTACGTCTACGTATCTTTCCTGCAATATTGAATCTCAATATTGATACGTGAGTACTCATAATTTAACTTTTACATACTAATAGTGTATCCCTGACTAGTGCTCGAGTATTTAGGATTATGCATGATTGTACTTTTGATATTGCCCTTAGACAGGTTAGGTTAAATCTTGAATTAGTTACACTTGTGATTGAGATAAGGTATAAGATATGCATGTCCTTGGAAAGCTAGCGAAAAATTAAGAACTTTTCCTTTAGATATCGAATGGTTTCGATGAACGGATTAGAAGTTATAATCAATTGAATTTTAGATATTTTATTAAAAATGATTATTATTATCGTCGTTTTTATCGTCGTTCTAGTTTTATCTTATTATTATGATTATTATTATCTTTATCAATAAAAGGGATTTATCATTAAAAATTGTTATTTTTTTATTTATTACTATCGTTATTATCGTTAAAGTTATAATTAGTATTATTATTATTATCCAATTATTATTATTATTATTATTATTATTATTATTATTATTATTATTATTAGTATTATTATTATTATTATCATTATTAATATATATATCATTATTTAAAAATGGTTATTGTTATTGTTATTATTATTATTACTATATTATCATTAAGATAATTATTAGTATTATCGTTAATAATGTTATAGTAACTATCATTATTAATATTAGTGTAATTAAAACAAATATTTGTAACACCTGATTATTTTGATTACTATTATTATCATTATTATGAACACGATATAAAAGACGATTAAAAGCTATTAAACGAAACGATTAGGAAATAATGAGTAAGAGTATCATGATGAAATTAAAATATTATAAGATATTGATTTAGATAAAATTATCGTTCTTATTATTTTTATCATTACTATTATTATTAAAAGTATCGTTAGTATTAAAACTATCATTTTAACAAAAATTATCATTTTAATAGAAATGTCATTGTTACTATAAAATATCATTATTATTATTATTTTAAATAGAATTATTATTTTAAAGATAATATTAAAAATTATCGTAAATATTAAAGTTATCATAATTAGAATTATCGTTTTATCATAATGTCATCTTAGTAATTATAAATATTGATATTTTTATAATAATAATTATTATTACAAAATAATACAACTTTTACTTACTATCATTATAGATATTATTTTATCAAATAAATATGTGATACAAACATATTTTACTACGTGTAATAACTTACTTTAATAATACCTATCATATTATCTTTGTGATATTAAATGAACCCTATAAATTTTATTACTTAATATATATAAAAGTATATTTTATTATATAAATTTAATATAAAATTTTATTTATTAATAAATAAATTATATTATTTACTCTAATAAATCTTTTAAAAATATTTAAAAATATAAAATGACGATATTTAAACTATATATTAATCATGTATAGATTTTTAGAAATTATTTTGAGTCAAATTTACTTTTGTTGACTTTTGCATATTAGTCTCGAGCATTAGGATTGTGGTACACTATGACTTGACTTAATTTGTTAGACAAATATTGACCAACACATAAATATATATAATTAATTTAGGTTCGTGAATCCGAGGTCAACCTTGCACTTGTTCAATGACGTTATATGTATTTTTACTACGAAATACAGTACGGTGAGTTTCATTTGCCTTTTTACCCTTTATATTTTTGGGACTGAGAATACATGTGCTTTTATAAATGTTTGACAAAATAGACACAAGTAATTGAAACTACATTCTATGGTTGAATTATCGAAATCGAATATGCCCCTTTTTATTAAAGTCTGGTAATCTAAGAATTAGGGAACAGACACCCTAATTGACGCGAATCCTAAAGATAGATCTATTGGGCCTAACAAACCTCATCCAAAGTACCGGATGCTTTAGTACTTCGAAAATTTATATCATGTCCGAAGGAGGATCCCGGAATGATAGGGGATATTCTTATATGTATCTAGTTAATTTCGGTTACCAGGTATTCACCATATGAATGATTATTTTTGTCTCTATGCATGGGACGTATATTTATGAGAACTGGAAATGAAATTCTTGTGGTCTATTAAAATGATGGAAATAAATGATTATGATAAACTAATGAACTCACCAACCTTTTGGTTGACACTTTAAAGCAAGTTTATTCTCAGGTGTTAAAGAAATCTTCCGTTGTGCATTTGCTCATTTTAAAGATATTACTTGGAGTCTTTCATAGCATATTTCGAAGAACGTTGCATTCGAGTCATTGAGTTCATCAAAGATTATTATTAAATCAATTTATAGTTGGATAGTGGATATTATGAAATGGTATGCATGCCTGTCAATTTTCGATGTAAAGAAAGTATGTCTTTTAAAAACGAATGCAATGTTTGTAAAATGTATCATATAGAGGTCAAATACCTCGCAATGTAATCAACTATTGTGAATCGTTTATAATGTATATGAACGGGTCCTTTCATGTGTAAAATTGTATTGTATTTAATAGTATTTCCTTGTAAAAATATAACTATTTTGTATACCCCTTCGCTTTAACATCCCCCTACAACCAATGCTCTGATACCAAATGTGATGCCCCGTACAAAACCATCGTGTACGAATCATCAACAACAGGATCATTACAAGGTCAAACACTATATGTGTTTTCAAAACAAGTTTGCATTCATGATAAAAGCTGACGTCATAACCAACGTCAATTGTTTTACAACCAAAAGTATGCTTCTATGAACGGAAGCAAGTAATAATAGTACATGACCCTTAGGTCGTTACAAATCATTGTTCAACAGTAAAAAAAGTTTGAATGCAAGATAAAATGTTTCATGCGGTAACAACTCTAACAAGGCAGCGGGTGGCTAATCAGCAAGACTAGTACAACAACGGAAGCGGCTAACCTTAAGCACCTGAGAAAAACATGCTTAAAAACGTCAACACAAAGGTTGGTGAGCTATAGTTTAAGTATAACGGTGATGTAAGGTAGGCCACGAGATTTCAGTCCTACAAAGAGCGTTTCAAAACAGTATGTAAAGTATACGTTTAACCGTGGGTACTAAGTAACTAACTTAACGTTTATAACCCCCTGAAAGTACACTTAGAGAGTGCGTATGTTTACGAAGTATTAAACACCCATTAAATGCTAGCGCTACTAGCCCGAGTGGGGATGTCAAACCCTATGGATCCATATCTAAGATTCGCGTTCACCGGTTCAAAAACCAATGACTAAACGTTACCGAGCTAAGGGAAAAGTTTATGCCGTTGTATAACCCACACATATATAAAGTTTAAGTACTCGTTCCTAGTATGTAAAATGTAAAATGTGCATATATTCTCAGTTCCCAAAATAGTTAAAGTAAAAAGGAATGCTATAACTCACAGTGGTAAAGTAGTAGTAAAGTTGAGTCGGGAAGTAAGCAAGTATGTAGGTCCGGAAAGTCCTCAACCTAAGTCAAATATTAATAAGTCAGTAAATCATCCCAATAGGTTTAAATGTATGTAAATTAGGTCTTAAGGGTCATCATCATTCATCACCAAACAAAAAGTATAAAGTAAGTTTCATTCTAGAAAAGAGTTTAAAACAAAGGCTGACATCGATCAGTCGTCACAGCCTCTATACCTACTTAAATAAGGTGAGACCAGTGTCCATGGCTCCATATATGAGTCCTTTAGTTGTGGTAAAAATTCCAGAAGCAAACTCGTCTTCGTTTGACCGTGGCGACGGTCTAAGTGCGAGTAGGTCAGAATTTTCAGCACAACGTTAAAAGGACATAGTGACACTCGGAGGGCCATAAATCCTAAACCGTAACTCGGATTAAGACGAGTCTTGAAAGAAAAATTATCTAATTGAATATAGATAACTGAAAATCAACTTTATAGTACCCCAGGTATTCTGATCAGTTCCAGAAAACAGTAAACAGTGTGTTCCGATGGGTTCTTGGTGCTTGATGTTCATCACGGTTCTCATCCTTGATGCATATAGCTTCAAGTGTACAACTCGTTGATGTGTTTACATCATATTTACCAAGTTTTGACCATCATAACACTAGTATAAGTCTAAGATATGTAGCACAACTCAATTAAGAGTTGCATGTAGTTTGATGAGCCAAAGTTACATCAAAGTCTTAGATTTGTCACATACATGAACTCTAAAAGTAATATTAAGCTACAAACTTGAAAGTAAACTAACTAATCAAGATCTTAAGTTGTAGAACATAGTTCTTAGTTAGATATTGAAGATCCAAGACTCAAAAGTCTAGATCTAAAGTTATTAAGTTAAATCCTAAGTAATAACACTTGAATCTTTACTTTAATGAATCCATAAGTTATAAAATTTAGATTTGCATCTCGTAAAGTGTATGTAAGCTTTCAAGCTTTTGTTTATGACAAAATAAGTAGACCATAAGCTATAGAACTTAGATCCATCACAAGTATATGAAGTTATAACTCGAAAGTTATAATTCCATGTTCTTGAACTTATAAAGTTAACTTTTAGTTACAAGAAGTATGAGATCAAGATTAACTTGTAATACTTGACCATTTAACATAAATCACGAATTCAAACATGAACAAAATGAAGAAATAAATGAAATCTACAAGTAAATAAGTTCATGGTTGTTCATACTTTTAAAGATTCAAGCCAAGGTATTGATCTTTAAGGAAGTAAACTTTTAAGTTTACAACATGAACTTCAAGTATGGTTATTACAACTCATGAACTTTAAGTCTTTAAAACATTAAGTGTAGAACATAAACTAGAAAGTTTAGGCTCTTGTATTTTCTTGTATGTACAAGATGAAATGAAGAACAAACTAAAGAGTTTGATTCTTATTAACTAGTAAGTAACAACAACTAAGAACAAGTAACAAAACAACAACAAAGAATGATGATGATGAGTGTGTTTGCTACGGTTTTTATGAAGAAAAGAGGAGAAGAAAAGCTCATGTTACTTACAAAATAGAGAGCAAAGATGAGAGGAAAAGTTGAGAGAAAAAAATGCAAGTAAGTGTGTAAGTGAGAAGTGAAGTGAACTAGTGCTTGAAGTAATACAAAAAAATGAAATAAAGCTCCCTCCACACTCTATGTTGGCCGACGGTTCCAAGGGAATCAAGAGGAAGGGAAATGTCTACTAGTTACTTCATGTATTTGGCTTAAAAAATGGTAATAAGGTTGCATGGTGTTGGAATATGGTGTAAGTGAACTTGTAACTAGATTCCATATGCACTTACTAACTAGTTTAGTCTTAATGGACTACTTACAACAAAAGGACTCCTAAATTAATCCATTAAGATAAGTAGGGTGGGCTTCTAAGTCCATTAACATTAATAAAAGCCCAAGTTCAAGTAATTAACAAATTAATCCAACAAAGCCCAAGTAATTAACTATTAACACTAGTTAATTAAAATGACTAATAATAATTAATCATGAATGTAAATAATATCCGAAATATTATTCGTGAAAAGTTCGTGTGTCACTAAGATAATTCGGGGCATGCAAAGTCAAGTACGGTAGCAAGTAAATGTATAAAAAAAATACATTCATTAAACACAAGTGAAGCGTCCCGTTCATATCGAATATAAACGTCACGTACTCATTGGTGTCATTGCGAGGTATTGACCTCTATATGTGACATTTTTAAAATCTGCATACGTTTTTATGATACAAACCATAATATTTATTATGACCAAAGGCTTAAACAACATAATAATGATTATCATTTAGCGATAATCTTAGTCTTACAAACTTTACATTTGATAATAACAATACGATTTCCAACATATTTCACATTACAAATCTTCCGATATGCAGTTTTATTTTTGACACAAATATGCATACTCCAAATCTTGCTTAAATTCGGCATAATGCAGCGGAAGCTTTTATTTATCACCCGAGAATAAACATGCTTAAAACGTCAACATAAAGTTGGTGAGATATAGGTTTAATGCTAGCAGCGTTATAAATATAGACCACAAGATTTCATATACATAAACGTTTTAATAGAAATATTCTAAGTGGTTGAGCACTTGATAACCATACTTAACATTTAATCAACGTCGCATATTCCCTTTATTATGAAATATCACTACACTGTACCAAGTGTAGTCACCGAAATGAAGTACTGTGCAACCGTTGAATACTGGTCGTCCAGTCCGGTTGGGGTTATCAGGCCCGATAGATCTATCAACAGGATTCGCGTTTACAATACCGCATGTAAATAGTAGTTACCAAGTTACAGGGAAGTATGCCAGTGGTACAACTCAACGTAGAATATATATTTTTAATCACTTGTGTCCGTAACGTAAGTCATAAAATGCATGTATTCTCATCCCGAAATATTTAAAGTTTAAAATGGGACTATATACTCACTTTTGCCTTGAAGATATTTAACACGACTTGGTCTCCGATAGATATCACGAACCTAACCATATATAATATATCAACATATTTTCTTTTTCCAATAATCGTTACATGTATACTTATAATACTTTTGATATCTAGTAGTCCGTAGTTAGTAGTCCGATGTTAGTGGCCCACAATTAGTTGCTCAATAAAATAAATAAAGACCCTATCGTATTGTGTACATGGTTTCTTATGATTTAAAATCGTGACCCAAAGTACCGTATTGTCAAATGACGTATTGCGTACAATCATGAGGTCTTATAATTAATCTTCTCGTGTTGTTTACGGGTGGTCCTGAAATATATAAAATCAAATCATAAGTAAATATATATAAAATATCATATTTATTAGCAAAGATATGATTAGTTTAGTTTTACTCTAAATAATTTCGTAGCTAAACTAGCTTCAGATACCAAATTTTGTTTTAGCCATAGTTTCTTCAATACAACTCCGTTTTTGTTGGTTCAACTTGACACTTCCTTGGATCGAGCCATTATTTATGAATATGAACTGTAAATACCTTGGTTTGCATTCAAAATTACAGGTTATAGGTCAAACTTGGATGAATCTTATGAAAGTGATCATTTCCGTCATAAAAACAACATCTGGATGATCATTTTTATAAAAATACTTACACTTTGAGTTATACCATGAAATTTTTATATATTAACATATTCATAAGAAATATAATTTTTCCAGAATATAAACTTCCAATTCAAAGTTTAAGATGGTTTTTAATTATCCAACCCAAAACAGCCCCCGGTTGCACTCCGATGACGTAGATTCAGTTTTAAGGTGTTCTTTGTAAAATTAAGTTGCATCTTGTTAAGTTAGCATATCATTATGATATATTACAGGTCTTGAAGTGTTTTAAAAATCAAGTTAGAAGGATCTATTTAGTTTGCAAACAAGTTTGAAATCATTCAAACTATGTTCTTGTTGTTATAATTCGTATATTCGTAGTAAGATAGTTATAATTGAACAAGATGATGAACAAAGGTTATACCTCAAGTATGATGAAGAAAGTTACCGAATAAACAAGATATGAACTTGTTCTTGATGACTTGGAAGATTAAGAAGTGAAATCATGAAAAGAAACAAAGGTTGTAAGTAAGTTTATATCTTGATTTAAGATAATTAACTTACATAAATTGAATCAAAGTTTAAACATAGTTTTACCTTGATTATGAAGCTAGAAACTTATGAGGACCTTGAAGAACACTTGAAGGTTGAAGATGAGAGAGTTTAGAAGTTAATCTAGCTTGAAATAAAGTTGGTATGAAAGTATATGTATATGTATGTAAACGTGTATATGTATGTATATATATAGATTTTAAGTTTTGATTTCTAGCTCATAAGTCTTCCTAGATGTTAACACTTGATCCCACATGTTGTTGACTAACAAAGGCTTCTAAGAGCAGATAATTGAGGTCTAATAATTGGTATTTATCAATAGTAAATACATCTAGAAGCTGCGTATAATACGGTTACATATACCCTAGGTATACGTGTAGAAATCTTGAGGAAACGGAATGAGAATTCAAATATAACTATCTTTTGTGAATATACTTATATTATTTTATGTATTTAAGCCCTTTAAAAGTGATTAAATACGTATTTATACGATACTTGTATAAGCATTATAGGTTATAGGTATATATGTCAAAGAACGTTACATATAGTTACCATTTTGAAAACTTAAGTTAGTAGTCTCAAAGTATACTTATAACTCATTGTTATTAGTACACAATGAGATGTTAAACCACCCTTAGATCATGTTAAATATGTATAAATATGTATATGTACACAATCGTATAATTATTGTATGTTATATAGTTCGTGATATCATCGATCAAATTGGACGGTCAAACGTTGTGTAAAACTCTTTTCAAAAACACAAGACTCAACAATTTGGATTGCTTATCATGTTGGTAATGTTTAATTTATGTAAATATTGATCTTATATGTATAAAATTATCGGAAAAATCTGGGTCGTTACAGTACCTACCCGTTAAATAAATTTCGTCCCGAAACTTTAAAGTTGTACCTATTTTGCGTTCTCGGGAAACAAATGTGGGCACTTTTGTTTCATCTGATCCTCTCATTCCCAAGTAAACTCGGGACCCCTTCGAGCATTTCAATGAACCTTAACGATTGGTATGTTGCTTTGCTTGAGCTGTTTAACTTCACGGTCCATGATTTCGGCTGGTTCTTCTATGAATTGTAGTTTCTCGTCGACTTGGATTTCTTCAAGAGGAATGGTGAGGTCTTCCTTTGCAAGACACTTCTTAAGGTTTGAAACGTGAAACGTATTATGTACTCCGACGAGTTGTTGTGGTAACTTAAGTCGATAAGCTACCGGTCCAATGCGTTCGATGATCTTGAACGGGCCTACATACCTTGGGTTCAGTTTACCCCTTTTGCCGAAACGTATTACACCTTTCCAAGGTAACACCTTTAGCATAACCATGTCACCGATCTAAAACTCTAATGGTTTCCTTCGGACATCGGCGTAGCTCTTTTGGCGACTATGGGCTATTTTTTCAATCTCTCCTTGATTTGTACTATCTTCTCAGTAGTTTCGTGTATGATCTCGGGACCAGTTAATCGTCGATCTCCTACTTCATTCCAACAGATAGGGGATCTACACTTCCTTCCATACAGTGCTTCAAATGGTGAAGCTTTAATGCTCGCATGATAACTATTATTATACGAGAATTCTGCTAATGGTAGATATTTATCCCATCCGTTTCCAAAATCGATCACACATGCCCTGAGCATGTCTTCAAGAGTCTGAATTGTTCTTTCACTCTACCCGTCAGTTTGTGGATGATATGCGGTGCTCATATCCAAACGAGTTCTCAGGGCCTCCTGTAGTGATTGCCAGAACTTTGATGTAAATCTACTATCACGATCGGATATAATGGAAATAGGTATTCCATGCCTTGAAACAATTTCCTTTATGTATAATCGTAATAGTTTCTCCATTCTATCCGTTTCTTTTATAGGCTAGAAATGTGCAGATTTGGTGAGACGATCAACTATTACCCAAATGGTGTCATAACCTCATGCAGTCTTGGGTAACTTCGTGATAAAATCCATAGTAATGCCGTCCCACTTCCATTCTGGGATTTCTGGTTGTTGAAGTAATGCTGACGGCTTCTGGTGTTCTGCTTTGACTTTGGAACAAGTTAAACATTCCCCGACATATGTTGCAACGTCTGTCTTTAAATTAGGCCACCAATAATGCGTCTTAAGATCTTGATACATCTTTCCAACTACAGGATGTATCGAGTATCTTGTCTTATGTACCTCGTTCAATATCAACTTCCTTAATCCACCCAACTTTGGTACCCAAATACGTTTTGCAAAATATCGAATTCCGTCTTCCCGTATAACGAGTTGCTTCTCATACTTATTCATTATTTCATTTCCTATGTTTTCTTTAGTAAGAGCTTCTCGTTGAGCCTCTTTGATTTGTGAGTTGAGATTCATGCGAATTTTTATGTTCATCGCTCGTACTCGAATTGGCTCTCATTCCTTTCTGCTTAGAGCGTTGGCCACTACATTCGCTTTCCCAGGATGATAGCGAATCCCACAATCATAGTCGTTTATCAGCTCGACCCACCTATGTTGCCTCATGTTCAGCTGTTTTTGATCGAAAATATGTTGAAGGCTTTTATGATCGGTAAACACAGTGCATTTAACCCCATATAAGTAGTGTCTCCATATCTTCAATGCAAACACTACTGCTCCCAGTTCTAGATCATGCGTTGTATAATTTCGCTCTTGAATCTTCAATTGTCGGGATGCGTACGCAATAACTTTCTTTCGTTGCATAAGGACGCAACCAAAACCTTGTCGCGAAGCGCCACAATATATCTCAAAATCATCGTTCCCTTCAGGTAACGATAAAATAGGCGCCGTAGTCAACTTCTTCTTCAGTAATTGAAATGCACTCTCCTGCTCAGAGGTCCACTCGTACTTCTTCCCTTTTTGCGTTAACGCTGTCAATAGTTTAGCTATTCGAGAAAAATCTTGAATAAACCTTCTATAATAACCGGCTAAGCCCAAAAATTGACGTATTTGTGTTGGTGTCTTAGGAGTCTCCCATTTTTCAATGGCCTCAATTTTAGCTGGATCAACCTGAATTCCTTTGCAACTAACAACGTGGCCAAGAAATTGCACTTCTTTCAACCAAAACGCACACTTAGAAAATTTGGCGTATAACTGTTCTTTTCTTAACAATTCTAATACCAACCTTAAATGATGCTCATGCTCTTGCTCATTCTTGGAATAGATGAGAATATCGTCAATGAAAACGATAACAAACTTATCTAAATACGGACTACAAACTCGATTCATGAGGTCCATGAATACAGCTGGCGCATTCATCAACCCAAACTGCATGACCAAAAATTCGTAATGACCGTAGCGTGTTCGGAAAGCAGTTTTCGGAATATCTTCTTCTTTGACACGTAGTTGATGATAGCCCGATCTTAGGTAGATTTTCGAGTAAACACATGATCCTTGCAGTTGATCAAATAAGTCGTCAATTCTCGGTAGTGAATACCGATTCTTGATAGTTAACTTATTTAATTCACGGTAATCTATACACATTTGGAAGGATCCATCTTTCTTCTTAACGAATAAAATTGGAGCTCCCCACGGTGAAGTGCTCGGTCGAATGAAACCACGATCCAGTAATTCTTGTAACTGGCTTTGTAACTCTTTCATCTCAGATGGTGCAAGTCTGTATGGAGCACGAGCCACTGGTGCAGCTCCTGGTACTAGATCTATTTGAAATTCTACAGATCTAAATGGAGGTAATCCTGTTAACTCTTCCGGAAAGACTTCAGGAAAATCTTTTGCTACAGGCACGTCGTTGATGCACTTCTCTTTTTCCTTCGTTTTGACTTTATTAACATGTGCTAAGATAGCATAGCACCATTTCTTCAAGCACTTTTGGGCTTTCAAACAGCTAATGAGTTTTAGGTTTGAGTTACTCTTCTCTCCATAAATCATTACTGGCGTTTTATCCTTACGAGGAATGCGAATTACCTTTTTGGCACACACAACTTCAGCTCCTATTTTGGACATCCAGTCCATGCCGACTATTACATTAAAACTTCCTAATTCTACGGGTATCAAATCAATTTTAAACGTTTCTCCAGCTAAATTTATTTTACAATCATGGCAAATTTTATCGGCTTTAATTAGTTTACCATTAGCTAACTCAATCATGTACTTAGCATCTAGAGGTAATGATGAACAATTCAATTTTGCGTAAAAGTCTCTACACATATAACTTCTATCGGCACCAGTATCAAATATAATAGATGCTGATAAGTTATTAATGGTAAACATACCCGTAACAAGCTCCGGGTCTTCACACGCCTCTCTAGCATTAATAATAAATGCTCTTCCACGTGCAGATCCATTATTCCTCTCTGGATTCGGGCACTGGCTCTTATAATGACCCTGTTTCCCATACCCATAACAAGTAATAGTGGCCAAGGCAGTTCTATTTGCATTGGTGGAAAGATTCTTGGTGCCATTTGTATTTGTAACGGGAACCCTACAATCTTCAGTAAGATGACCCCTTCGATTACAATTGTTGCACACCACATTACAATAACCAGAGTGATGTTTGTGGCATCTGTTACATAAAGGATTTCGTCCTTTGTAACCTGAGCTTGAACCACTACCCACACCTTGCGTGGTTTCTTGTTTCTTGTTGGATTGTTGATGATTACCTTCCCACTTTCTTTTGTTTTCCGATGTCTTGACATCGGTGTTCTTATCCAGAATAATTTGGTCCATCAACTCGTTTGCCATAGTGATGGCTTCATGAATAGTCTTGGGTTTCGATGCTGTAACATTTGCCTTGACATTTTTAGGCAAACCATCTTTGTACAGTTCTATCTTCCGTTCTTCGGTTGGTACCAATTTGGGACATAGCAAAGCTAATTCCATGAATCGCTGATTGTAGTTGGTGAGTTCAGTACCAACAACTTTCAGGATTCGTAATTCAGCTTCCAACTTCCTAACCTCGTTCCTTGGACAATACTCGTTGATTAGCATTGTTTTGAATTCTTCCCAAGGAGTATCATAAGCTACATCTCCTCCTACGGCCTTCACATAGTTTTTCCACCACGTGAGTGCACTATCTTGTAAGATGCACGATGCATACTTGATCATGTCCTTCTCAATACAACCACTGATTTTAAACACAGACTCAATCTTTTCAATCCACCGGGTTAAACCGACCGGTCCTTCTGTTCCACTGAATGATGAGGGCTTGCAACCTTGAAAAGTTTTGTAGGTGCATCCCACACGAGGATTTGGGTTAACTGTAGCACCTCTTGCAGCCTCGACCCATAACATTCTGTCATTCACTCGCTGATTGATGAGTTCCTCAATTTCTTGTTCCATCATTCGGTTCAATCGCGCCATATTCTTCAATAAGAATGAAAAAAAAATAATTATTCACATGGAATATTATAGATGTAGAGTGTATTTACAGTACATCGTAACTTATTAATAATATGAACCAGTTATTATTATAAAATCCTTTTCTTCTTATTAGCGTTTTATAATTATATCTAGGGTAGTACCTACCCGTTAAAGTTCATACTTAATAGCTTAGTACGAAAATCAATTACTACCATCCAAATAATACTCAACCATGGAATATTATTGCATTTCACACTTCACTATTTTACATATGCTTATCTTAAATCAAACATCAAGCAAACCACACTAGTAATATAATACAAAACGTTATATGATCCCATGGTTTAAAACAACAGCGCATCATTTAGCTTATATCCCAAAACATTTGTGTTCAGGGAATCGTTTAACGCTAATCCTAGCTGTCTCCCTATGTTTTGGCTGAGGGGCCGAAGAACTGGATGATGGGATAGAACTAATAGGAATAGCGGGAATAGGGGTGGAAGTATCTAGTGGAGTTGGTGCCACAACATCCTCACTAAACTCGGGATTCAGATTTTCCAATTCAGTAGCCTTTCGTTTCTTTCCTCGTTCGAACTTGTCTTTCGTAATTTCCTATATTTCTTCCTCCTCAGGATCACTTTCCGGTTCCTCTTCAATTGATTCATCCAGAAATTGTGAGTCTTCCCCAAAGGTGTCGTTTTCATCATCAGATAGGTTAATGGCTGGAACACTATCTGAGGATTCTGGTTCAGAGTCGCTGAATGTGATAACAAGTTTTAAGCCAGACATCTATCACACAACAACTAGCACGTTAGTACCACATAATATTTACATATTAATTTTTAACCAACAAGGATAAGCAATAGTTTTCGAAATCAGACACGGTCAAAGTTCAGACTCACTAATGCATCCTAACAAACTCGATAAGACACACTAATGCAAATTTTCTGGTTCTCTAAGATCAACGCTCTGATACCACCTGAAGCGTCCTGTTCATATCGAATATAAACCTCACGTACTCATTGGTATCATTGCGAGGTATTGACCTCTATATGTGACATTTTTAAAATCTGCATACGTTTTTATGATACAAACCATAATATTTATTATAACCAAAGGCTTAAACAACATAATAATGATTATCGTTTAGCGATAATCTTAGTCTTACAAACTTTACATTTGATAATAACAATACGATTTCCAACATATTTCACATTACAAATCTTCCGATATGCAGTTTTATTTTTGACACAAATATGCATACTCCAAATCTTGCTTAAATTCGGCATAATGCAGCGGAAGCTTTTATTTATCACCTGAGAATAAACATGCTTAAAATGTCAACATAAATTTGGTGAGATATAGGTTTAATGCTAGCAGCGTTATAAATATAGACCACAAGATTTCATATACATAAACATTTTAATAGAAATATTCTAAGTGGTTGAGCACTTGATAACCATACTTAACATTTAATCAACGTCGCATATTCCCTTTATTATGAAATCTCACTACACCATACCAAGTGTAGTCACCGAAACGAAGTACTGTGCAACCGTTGAATACTGGTCGTCCAGTCCGGTTGGGGTTGTCAGGCCCGATAGATCTATCAACGGGATTCGCGTTTACAATACCGCATGTAAATAGTGGTTACCAAGTTACAGGGAAGTATGCCAGTGGTACAACTCAACGTAGAATATATATTTTTAATCACTTGTGTCCATAACTTAAATCATAAAATGCATGTATTCTCATCCCGAAATATTTAGAGTTTAAAATGGGACTATATACTCACTTTTGCCTTGAAGATATTTAACACGACTTGGTCTCCGATAGATATCACGAACCTAACCATATATAATATATCAACATATTTTCTTTTTCCAATAATCGTTACATGTATACTTATAATACTTTTAATATCTAGTAGTCCTTAGTTAGTAGTCCGATGTTAGTGGTCCACGATTAGTTGCTCAATAAAATAAATAAAGACCCCATCGTATTTGTATTGATCGAAATTAATCTCAACCCATGGTACCGTGTTGTCAAATGACGTATTGTGTACATGGTGTCTTATGATTTAAAATCGTGACCCAAAGTACCGTATTGTCAAATGACGTATTGTGTACAATCATGAGGTCTTATAATTAATCTTCTTGTGTTGTTTACGGGTGGTCCTGAAATATATAAAATCATATCATAAGTAAATATATATAAAATATAATATTTATTAGAAAAGATATGATTAGTTTAGTTTTACTCTAAATAATTTCGTAGCTAAACTAGCTTCGGATACCAAATTTTGTTTTAGCCATTGTTTCTTCAATACAACTCCGTTTTTGTTGGTTCAACTTGCCACTTCCTTGGATAGAGCTATTATTTATGAATATAAACTTTAAATACCTTGGTTTGCATTCAAAATTACAGGTTATAGGTCAAACTTGGGAGAATCTTATGAAAGTGATCATTTCCGTCATAAAAACAACATCTAGATGATCATTTTTATAAAAATATTTACACTTTGAGTTATACCATAAGATTTTTATATATTAACATATTCATAAGAAAAATCATTTTTCCAGAATCTAAACTTCCAATTCAAAGTTTAAGATGGTTTTTAATTATCCAACCCAAAACAGCCCCCGGTTGCACTCCGACGACGTAGATTCAGTTTTAAGGTGTTCTTTGTAAAATCAAGATGTATCTTGTTAAGTTAGCATATCATTATGATATATTACAGGTCTTGAAGTGTTTTAAAAATCAAGTTAGAAGGATCTATTTAGTTTGCGAACAAGTTTGAAATTATTCAAACTATGTTCTTGTTGTTATAATTCGTATATTTGTAGTAAGATAGTTATAATTGAACAAGATGATGAACAAAGGTTATATCTCAAGTATGATGAAGAAAGTTACTGAATAAACAAGATATGAACTTGTTCTTGATGACTTGGAAGATTAAGAAGTGAAATCATGAAAAGAAAAAAAGGTTGTAAGTAAGTTTATATCTTGATTTAAGATAATTAACTTACATAAATTGAATCAAAGTTTAAACATAGTTTTACCTTGATTATGAAGCTAGAAACTTATGAGGACCTTGAAGAACACTTGAAGGTTGAAGATGAGAGAGTTTAGAAGTTAATATAGCTTGAAAGAAAGTTGGTATGAAAGTATATGTATATGTATGTAAACGTGTATATGTATGTATATATATAGATTTTAAGTTTTGATTTCTAGCTCATAAGTCTTCCTAGATGTTAACACTTGATCCCACATGTTGTTAACTAACAAAGGCTGCTAAGAGCATATAATTGAGGTCTAATAATTGGTATTTATCAATAGTAAATACATCTAGAAGCTGCGTATAATACGATTACATATACCCTAGGTATACGTGTAGAAATCTTGAGGAAACAGAATGAGAATTCAAATATAACTATCTTTTGTGAATATACTTATATTGTTTTATGTATTTAAGCCCTTTAAAAGTGATTAAATACATATTTATACGATACTTGTATAAGAATTATAGGTTATAGGTATATATGTCAAAGAACGTTACATATAGTTACCGTTTTGAAAACTTAAGTTAGTAGTCTCAAATTATACTTATAACTCATTATTATTAGTACACAATGAGATGTTAAACCATCCTTATATCATGTTAAATATGATCGTAT
The DNA here is from genome assembly GCF_046630445.1 of Rutidosis leptorrhynchoides. Taxonomy (NCBI): domain Eukaryota; kingdom Viridiplantae; phylum Streptophyta; class Magnoliopsida; order Asterales; family Asteraceae; genus Rutidosis; species Rutidosis leptorrhynchoides. The sequence goes on from NC_092337.1 coordinate 301,809,153, forward strand.
AATTATTGTATGTTATATAGTTCGTGATATCATCGATCAAATTGGACGGTCAAACGTTGTGTAAAACTCTTTTCAAAAACACAAGATTCAACAATTTGGATTGCTTATCATGTTGGAAATGTTTAATTTATGTAAATATTAATCTTATATGTATAAAACGATCAGAAAAATCCGGGTCGTTACAACAAGCATTAATAATTAATATTATTAATTAAACGTTGGAAAATCCAGGGTCGTTACACTGATCCTGTCGATTTTTTTGTTCTATGTATTATTACTTAGGATTGTTCATCACTTTGATGTTCGTTTCCGTTATTATTTTCTCTTCTTAACTTAGCACCAATTGGTACTCCAAGATGTTCAAATGGGAATGGTCCAATATTACAATCAATCTCACCCGCAAACATTTCCATCTCCTCATTACTTACATTAACACCATATAAAACCATTTTGGAGGAATTCCTGCATACTACGGATATCTCTCCAAACCCTTTACTCTTCCGCAATTAGGACTGTTAATTCTAAAATAACTGCTATCTTTTATCTAGTCAATTTAATCCAAAGCAATTATACTTTTGAAATTTTTCGTTAAACCATTCAAAAACACTACCCTAGGTCAAATTACTCTTTCTACCCTTGGAAAGTAAAAAAGTAGATTTAGGCCCCGCTCTTATAAATAAAATTCATCACTCACTACCTACTGAGACTCGTTTAGGCAATTTCATTATACGACAAACGTAGCCGTCCATTTCGGCGATATCACACTCCTGGATGATGATGATGACCATTCAGAAGTATGCTGGGACATATCTTCTATAAGCTGTTACGCCTAATTTAGCGTCTTGTAAAGAAACACTCCTCTAGCTGAAGAGTCTAAGATACCCCTTGTATGCTCATCAATACCCTAATAAAAAATCTGAACAATCAGACCAACCTTTAACCCGTGTTGAGGACAGTCTCGCAACATCTTCTTCAACCTGTTCCATGCATCGTGTAAAGATTCATCGAGTTTATGAGAAAATGAATTGATCTCAGCCTTCAACCTTGCAACCTTAACCAGTGGAAAATAACTGTTAATGAACTTGTTGAGAAGATCCATGTAGGTATTAAATTTGATGGTTGAGATTTCAACCAATCCTTTGCATCTCCCATTAGAGAATATGGAAAGAGTCTCTTGAACGCATCCATACTCACACCTTTTTGTATGTACAATCCACAAAGCTCATCAAACTACTCAACGTGCTCGAATGCATTTCCGAATGAATAAATTGAGGCTTGAACTCAAAGTTATCAGCCGTAATATCTGGTCTTTGGATAAGAGGTGGAAGTGCAGGCGGTGCAGCTTGCCTGACACTCTACATCGGTTGATCATTCGGATCTGCCATCGATGGCTCCTCTTTAACAAACTCAAAATCCAGAATATAGAAGGGTAATTGATGTGTGAGCGGAGGGGTATGAAATACTATTATAGTTTACTACGAAATACGATGAAATATTACATAAGTATTATTAATTTACAGATGGGATATACCTAAACCTTGCTACAACACTTATAGGTAGTGTACCTAATCGTAGAGTAGTGTAGTTTTTAGTAAGTCCGGTTCGTTTCATAGGGAGCTAGTGATTACATAATATATATATATATATATATATATATATATATATATATATATATATATATATATATATACACACACACACACACACACACACACACATATATATAAGTGTTATTATTATAAAAGGGGAGTTTTACCTTTTAATGACCGGTTTGTCAATTTTATATTTTAAGCGTAAAGATAAATGATAATAATGAAAGTGCGTAAAATAAATAACGATAAATAAATGACGATAAATAAAATTGCGAATAATAAAATGACAATAATTAAAAGTACGATGAGAAATACAATAAAAAAATTATGCTTATTTAAACTTCCGTAACCATGATGTTTGACGTTTTGATTTTAATTTATTACTCTGGGTTAATTGTCCTTTGTCTTGGTTTATTTGATACCTATCTAGGTTTTGCCCATAATAGTCCATCGGTCATAATTATAAAATGCTCGTCAAATTAACCTTATTCCCAAAGTCAAATATTCCAACTAATTAGGGATTCGAACTGTAACAAGGTTTTAATACTTTACTAATAATTACACCAGGTTATCGACTGCGTGTAATCCAAGGTTTTAATACTTTGTTAACAATTATACCAATTATCCTTGTATGTAATCCACCCCTATTTAATTAGTCCATGATACATTAATTTATTCACTTGGCCATAATGAGTAATCAATTACCCAATCCAATTGATTAATTAAATGATTGTAAACGATGCCGTATAAACGTCACTAAATAGGACATTCGTAATCAATTTAATAATTATTCGATTAACTAATTTGAAGATAGGTTCGACAGGTTCCAATGAGTTGTCATTCAATTAGACAATACCCCCCACCTATTAATAGTCAATAGTCCAATGTTCACAAGTGTCAGTCTTTTGTCCAAACCCAAATTATGGTACAAAATCCAATAACCCCGTCTTAATATTTAGTCCAACATCACGATTACTTCGGCTCAAATAAGCATTATAATAACTTAGTTATGAGACATTAATTTAAAAAGGAAGAACATAGCTTACAGTGATTATTAATCGCGTAGCATTACACGGACAGAGTTCTGACTTTAAAACCCGTAAAACATTTCTTACAATAACCAAACTAAACCATAACTTATTATTAATATTAATTATAATTAAAATTATAATTATAAATATATATAAAGAGAGATCAGAGAGTAATATATGTGAAGAGGTGTCCTTCAGCTCGTCCAAATTCGTGGTATTTATAGGACCTGACCATCATTTTTCTCCCGTACGATCGAATGAAATATTCACCTCCTGGCCATGCGATCGCATGGCCAGCTGTTCCAGCTCACAAGTTGATTTAAACGTGGGCAGCTCTTATTTTAATAATATATATATATATATATATATATATATATATATATATATATATATATATATATATATATATATATATATTCTTGTGTATAGTAGACTTGTAATTTTAGGTCCGTTGACTCGCGCGTTGATGCTCGGTTTATGTCTCGGTTCTGGATTTTTGAACGTCCTTTCGTACGCGTAGAAATCTTGTATTTTGTGTTTCGTAATTTGTAATTTGCACAAAAAATTATTTTCCTTAACTCCCAAAATCCGCGCAAATCTTTAACTCACTTTTAGTGGTACTTTTGAGTGCACTATGGCTTTAGTGGCACTTTTTCTTCAATTCTTTAATCTTCGTGCTTCGTCTTCACATTTATTTATTTAAAAGATTACAACTTAAAAATAGAATAATTACAACTAAAAACTTTACATATTGGGATGATATTGCGACTAAATATATGTTCATTTGGAGCACTATCAAATATCCCCATACTTGAACGTTGCTTGTCCTCAAGCAATACATAACTTGAAATTAAATCACACTTCACTCGAATCACTTTTTTATTCTCACACTTTATACATCAGTGATTTTAATACGGCGGTATAAACAATGATAGTAACGATGTGGCTTACAGTCCCACATGACTATGAAAATTTAGATCCTTAAGGAAATTGGATCTTTATGAAAACATTTGATCTTTTGAAAATTCATTCTAGATTTTACCCTAGATAAGTTTTTCAGAATAACCCTTCACCAGTGTTTACAAAATATTTTTGTGGGTTGTGTGGGTTTCATTTTTTAGTATTTTAGCTCAAAACTTGTTGTTTTGTGTCACCCACTTGCTAAGCTTATATTAGGAAAGCAACACGTCCAGTATACTTGTCCCGTATATTACCTTTCGGTAAACTACCGTCCGGTTGTAAAGGAAAGCGTTGAACAAGTAACTGTTAAGGCAATGTCTAATGACATGCAGATGTTCATGGTCCACAACGTGTCGGATGCAATTACTATCCTTTGTAGGAGAAATAGTAAAGATCACCCTATAATATTTTTTCGGTCTGGCACAAGGTCCTGTCTTCGACCATGCTATGCAACCACCGTTCTTACGGTTGACACCCGATTTGGTTCAGGTAACCTAATGAATTCCGGTGAATTCTTAGGATTTTACGTTCAATGGTGATGAACGTATTGAAAATACGGTTTTTAAAAAACAAATCGGTTTGTAATTTTTGATCAAAATATTTTCTCGTTCAAGCTCGAGTTTAGATATCATTGAATTCCATGAGTTTGAATTCTCAATCTTTAAGGTCAATCTCAAGGATTGAGTAATATCAGGCTTAAATGTTGATTTTTAATCTTTAATGAGATTATCCTTTTCTGGGGGTCTGATTCATTAGTCTTATCAAGATAATTTGCACGACGTCCTCCCCATTTTACGAGACAGATCCTCTCATGGATAGGATAAGTCTGACCACTTGGCGACCCTGTTTGATGCTTGTGACGACCCGAGAATTTCCGACCAAACTTAAACTTTAATTCTAATTTAATTTCGACATGAGAAGCAAAGTCTATTTAATTGAATATCAAAATGTTAAACTGTTGTTATACATTCAATTTGACCTTTAACCATTCCCGACGATTCACGAACAATCGCGTGTAAATAAATATGTAATTATATATATATATATATATATATATATATACATATATATATATATATATATATATATATATATATATATATATATATATATATATATATATATATATATATATATATATATGTATGTATACAATTAATATTTTAAATTATTAAAGTACGCTTAATCAATTGAAATTAAAAATGTAAAATAATATTTAGGATAATAAAGATACTATAAAAATGAATATATATATATATATATTTATATATATATATATATATATATATATATATATATATAAATTAAATGAATATATATTCGAATTCTATCAGTAGCTATTATATGGTTACATTTATAAAATATATAAATATTAACAATTCAATAGATGCATTCATATAATAAATGTTATAATTATTAAATATTTTAAAATTAATAAATGTAAATACAAGTTTAAGTATAGTTGTTAAATTATTATCATTAATAATATTAATACTAAAATCAGTATTAGTAATATTATTATGTAATTCATAATATGAGATTTGATACGATTGATTTATTATTATATTATTATTATTAACATTAATGTTATCATTGTTAATATCATTATTATTAAAACCGGTAGTAAAATTTTAATTAGTTATTATTATGATATTAGTATTATTATTCCCATTTCTATTATTATTATTAGTAAATTATTACTTTTATTATCATATTAAGTGTAATATTAATACAATTATATAAAAAGATTAATTATAAGATATGATTACTGAAATATATACATACAGTTATATATGTATACCTATATATATACAGGTTACCTATATATATAAGAAATGATATATATAAAAACAGATATATATATATATATATATATATATATATATATATATATATATATATATATATATATATATATATATATATATATATATATATATATATATATATATATATATATATATATATATAATTACACATACTGATATATATATATATATATACAATTAAAATAACTACATAATTATCTAAATTATGTATTCTGTTTCCTCTCGTTATCAAGCTGAGATGTAAATTGTTTTATAATTACAAAACTGGTACGATCAAATCCCTTATGGTCCTAGTAGCAAACAATTTCGGTAAAGGTCGATTGGATTTTTCTGTAAGTCTTTTGATTCGATTAAATTGGTCGTACCAATTAAGCTAAAAAACAAAACGTGAATTGCGTTACTTTAGCTGTGATTATAACTGTTAGCATCTAAATGACACCTTACTTGTGCAATTCAGATTAAAACAGAAAAATCAATACACAATTTGAAGAACACGCACAAAACGTCTGTTCATGAACAATTTTTAAAATACTTTAAATTCGAATGAAATCTAAAAATCGTTAAATGCAGTTATGTTGCAAATCTTCTTTTTAAACGATCTGGAAAGTTTCCAATCCCAATTTTTAGTATCGATTTCAAATTTGTCGAGTAAAACCAATTTCTAAAAAGTCAACAATTTATGTTCATCAAAAAATTTGATTTCAGTTTGATGTTATTGTTTCAATTGAGTGTACAGAAAGATTATACGAACCATTTGGAAACTAATTCGTGTTGTGATGTTTGTCTAACAAGCTTTCAAAATTGAAATCACAATTTATTTATTTTTTTAAAAACGCGACGGCAGTAGCAGTGCAGGTTATACATTTTTTTATTTTTTTCTGTTTTAATTGATTTTAATCCATCTCTAATTAGTTCAGTATCGTTTATAAATCTTAAACAATTAATAAGAAACGTTTTTTTATTAGTGGTATCGAACTCTGGGTCGATTTAGATGTTGGAAAGAAGGAAGTGGGAAACAGCAAAGAAACAACGAATAAATATAATTGAATCGTAATATTAAACAGAAAAGTGAAATTGGCCGAGTGGCTTGAGGGGTGTTCGGGGTAGCGAGAGGTCGTTGGTTCGAGTCCCGTCGGGAGCACTTCTTTTTGTTACAGCAGCCTTTAAAGGGTATAAACTTTTTATATATATTTTTTTTATGATTACTATTGTTATGTAATTATTATTATTATTATTATCATTATTATTAATACTACTATCATTATTATTACTAATACAAGTAGTAAATATAATTTATTATTAATACGATTATAATTACAATGATGATATATATTGTTATTACTAAAATTAATATTATTACTAATATGTGTGTTATTATTATTAACATGTTTAGGATTATTATTATCATTATTAATGATATCATTATTATTATTAATATTATCATTATTAATAAAGTTATTATTATTAGTAACTCATTAATATCAAAACTTTCATTTTTAACAAATAAATATTTTTATACAAATATATTTAGTACATATACTATAACGATATTAACATCTCATATAACTACATATTAACATTATATAGATACCTTGCGATGTAACCAAATGTTGATGACTTCGTCTAGATGGATTAGGACGGGTTATGAAAGTTGGTATCAGAGCGATGGTCTTAGCAAACCAGGTCTTGCATTAGTGTGTCTAACTGATAAGTCGTTAGGATGCATTAGTGAGTCTGGACTTCGAACGTGTCTGTATGTCAAAAGTTTTGCTTATCATTTAGTGTCAAAAATTATTTGCTTATCATCCTTAAAGTCTAGACACGTCTTACTGCCTCTACTGCATAGACAGTGTATAGATAAATTCATATCTTAGCGTATTTGTTATTGTTACCTTTGCCTGAAAGCTTCCGTAGATTCCTCCGTAACTTATGAGATTTTAGTATTATATATGCATATGTAAATTATGTATTACAGGGTACTAATCTACATCCTATAATCTATTTCTTATCGAAAATCCTTCATCTGATCGTACGAGATGAATCCCTCAACCAGTTCGAGTCCCTCAGATTTCGATAGCTATTCCGATAGTTATCCCGATAGCTATTCTGACATGGAAATTCGCCTAAGCTCCGAAAGCGGTGTCACCAGAATGAATCAACCAATCAGCCATTCCCAATTCATCTGATGGGTTTGTAGTCTACTTAATCAATGGAGACGTAAAGAAGGTGACCCCTTCCACCAACCGAATCCATCTCTTGGCGAAGAACCTGAAGCACTCACAGGCGAACAAATCCGAAACACTATTTTCGCCCTCATTACCCGAATATCTCGCCATGATTATATACTATCCCAAATTCAAATCCTTATTCATCCGCTTGTTCCGACCGACAATCATCCCGAAATAATGGAAGAAGTCAACGAGCTTCGCTCTCGAGTAATCAATTTAGAAAACATGGTGCAAAACTTACCAGCTTCAGCAACATCACTGGCACCAACAGTACCACCAACAACTCAAGTTTCAACATCACATGCCTCAACATCTCATTCTGTACCCCGAGTATAATCTTCGTTCTACGTATCGTTCTACATCCTTGATCTTCATTCGACATGATGATTATGTAATCTCTAATGTTTTAGAAATTATATATTCTTGTTCTAACGGTAAATCAAATGAGTTTAATATCATATTAACTCATTAAATTCATGATTACATCTGAAGGAAATATATATGTATATATGTTTTCATAAAGATTGTAATTAAAAATTCTTTTGTACAAACTGTTAATGGTGAAATATTTTAACGGGTAGGTAATACCCGAGGAATATTTAGATTTCACATTAATAAGTTACACTGTACATTCTTCGAATCTGATTCAACAGTCATTTACTATCCTACTTATATCCACATATATACGAATCCGTTCACCACAGAATAACCATTATCATTCAATTTCATATTTGGATTTTGACTTATCAAGATCCAACAAGTGGCATAATGAAGAAAACATTGAACAAAATAAAATTTGTTAGAAACAAACGAATTAACTATGAGAAAAATTTTGTTAATTATCCACGCTAACTGTTTCCAGCTAACTGTTCCTAGCTAACTGATTTCATTTTATTTATCGCAGTTTATTTATCCCAATTTAATTATCGCAAGTTTATTTATTGTCATTTAATTTCTGTTATTTACTTTACGCACTTTATTTATCGTCATTTAATTTCTGTTATTTATTTTACGCACTTTAAATATCGAGACACGTATACAAGGTTTTGACATATCATATCGAAGCATCTATATATATTATTTGGAATAACCATAGACACTCTATATGCAGTAATGCTTGAGTTAGCTATACAGAGTTGAGGTTGATTCTACAATAATATATATACTTTGAATTGTGATCGAGTCTGAGACATGTACACGGATCACGATACGTATTAATTAATTCGAATATTATATATTAAGCTATATATGAATTATTGGACTGTTAACTGTGGATTATCAACTGTGGACTACTAACATTGGATAATTAAAATGAATTTAAATACTTATTATAACATATGAAACTAAACAAATCTTCAAGTTTGCCACTTGATTTCATCTTAAACCTCATTTGTATCTCGACGATTACAATCTGCGTTCAAAACTTTCATGATTCTTGAAAACACCTCAATCGAGAGGATGAACCAACCGCACTTCATCTACGGAAGAAAAGATTGATGCATATAATTATACGTCTGAAAACACTCAGAACATGAGTAAACATTTAACACATATCTGTGCTAGCTCCTTTGGCATTGTTATTACCGAAAATAACTTTGCAATCCCTTTTCAAATTAGCCAATTTTGTCACAGCTCCAGCAAGTCAACTTCTACTCTTCGTTCGAAAACAACCTTATTATAACCTTGATATATATGCGTGCTCTATTATCATACCCGGGGAACCTTTTATATTCCACCATACTACCATCAGAGTTTAATCATCTAAAAACACAATTCTCCTGAAAACACCTCGGATTGATAACCGACGATTCAGATATGGCTGCATTAAATGCAGACGAAATAGTAAATTTGTATATGGCCTAAATGGCCAAAAGTTTGATGATAAAGAATGGAGTGTTGGGAACGCTCGATAGAAAATTTGGTACTGAAAAATGGATTGAGCTAACCATGAAGGAGACCAAGGACAAATACAAGGACCAAACCCTATATTCAAAGAATCCAGGTAATTCTGGATCCGACGAAATCTTTAGAGAATATCCTGCTACAAAGTCATGTTAAAATCTTATGGAAAAATTTTCCTTATCAACTTTCGAACTTAGAAATTCCAAAATATCATCGTAAATATCTTCGATACTTCTGAAGATATTTTCGTAAATATTCTCGTCCGAAATTATATACCTCTTCGTGCTATCTGTAATACATTATATTGGAAATTTCTGTAAAATCGAAGTATAAACTATGAATAAATTCTGAAGTAGTGTTGGGAACTGAAGCATGAGTTAGGATAATATAATGACACTTGATCAACGTGATTATATTACTGTAAGTCATGCTGAGTTTCTAATGGAACGTGATGATTCACAGACCTTACCGTTATCATGTGCCATGTTACACGATTCTCACATTCTATCTAATCTTCAAAACATATAGAGAGCATATCTTCTTGATAGTTCTATCTTTTCTCTTGAATTCTGGTAATTTAACCAATCAAGATCGTACTATTACAATCCCACTCTTAGAACATTAGCCATGTTCATTCAAAACTTCATAACTACGAATACTGGATCATTATTCGCTTGACTTAAAGTCGGGAAGAGAAAATAAAGGTATGGAACTTCAAAATAATAAGGAAATGAAGGGAGTGGATTTATAGTAAAATATCCGACAGAACAATCGAAAACAGATTATTACATTTAGTCAAAGAAAATATTAATTTCCTTATTCGCCGAAGAATCAAATCTTTTAGATTTCTAAGATTTTCTTTAAATTCCTTGAATTCCAGAATTCAACCATGACTAGTCAAAAGTTATGATGAAACTTCTCTTTCTCATTTCACTATTTAGTGATAGTTTCATTCGTACTCTTCAAGTAATCGAATTGTCTTATTCATATTACTCTATAGTAATAAAACTCTATTTATCGACTCATATTCGTCATGAAAACATTTTTATTGTTAGTCATGACGACCTCACTCAAATTTCGGGACGAAATTTCTTTAACGGGTAGGTACTGTGACGACCCGGGAATTTCCGATCAAACTTAAACTTTAATTCTAATTTAATTTCGACATGAGAAGCATAGTCTATTTAATTGAATATCAAAATGTTAAACTGTTGTTATACATTCAATTTGACATTTGACCATTCCCGACGATTCACGAACAATCGCGTGTAAATAAATATGTAATTATATATATATATATATATATATATATATATATATATATATATATATATATATATATATATATATATATATATATATATATATATATATATATATATATATATATATATATATATATATAAAATAAATAAATAAATAAATAAATAAATATATGTGTACAATTAATATTTTAAATTATTAAAGTACGCTTAATCAATTGAAATTAAAAATGTAAAATAATATTTAAGATAATAAAGATACTATAAAAATGAATATATAAATATATATATATATATATATATATATATATATATATATATATATATATATATATATGTATATATATATATATATTAAATGAATATATATACGAATTCTATCAGTAGCTATTATATGGTTACATTTATAAAATAAATAAATATTAACTATTCAATATATGCATTCATATAATAAATGTTATAATTATTAAATATTTTAAAATTAATAAATGTAAATACAAGTTTAAGTATAGTTGTTAAATTATTATCATTAATAATATTAATACTAAAATCAGTATTAGTAATATTATTATGTAATGCATAATATGAGATTTGATACGATTGATTTATTATATTATTATTATTATTATTATTAACATTAATGTTATCATTGTTAATATCATTATTATTAAAACCGGTAGTAAAATTTTAATTAGTTATTATTATGATATTAGTATTATTATTCCTATTTCTATTATTATTATTAGTAAATTATTACTTTTATTATCATATTAAGTGTAATATTAATACAATTATATAAAAAGATTAATTATAAGATATGATTACTGAAATATATACATACAGTTATATATGTATACCTATATATATACAGGTTACCTATATATATAAGAAATGATATATATAAAAACTATAAAAACAGATTTATATATATATATATATATATATATATATATATATATATATATATATATATATATATATATATATATATATATATATATATAATTACGCATACTGATATATATATATACAATTAAAATACCTACATAATTATCTAAATTATTTATTCTGTTTCCTCTCGTTATCAAGCTGAGATGTAAATTGTTTTATAATCACAAAACTGGTACGATCAAATCCCTAATGGTCCTAGTAGCAAACAATTTCTGTAATGGTCGATTGGATTTTTCTGAATGTCTTTTGATTCGATTAAATTGGTCGTACCAATTAAGCTAACAAACAAAATGTGAATTGCGTTACTTTAGCTGTGATTATAACTGTTAGCATTTATATGACACCTTACTTGTGCAATTCATATTAAAACAGAAAAATCAAGACACAATTTGAAGAACACGCACAAAACCTCTGTTCATGAACAATTTTTCAAATACTTTGAATTCGAATGAAATCTAAAAATCGTTAAATGCAGTTATGTTGCGAATCTTCTTTTTAAACGATCTGGAAAGTTTCCAATCCCAATTTTTAGTATCGATTTCAAATTTGTTGAGTCAAACCAATTTCTAAAAAGTCAACAATTTATGTTCATCACAAAATTTGATTTCAGTTTGATGTTATTTTTTCAATTGAGTGTACTGAAAGATTATACGAACCATTTAGAAACTAATTCATGTTGTGATGTTTGTCTAACAAGCTTTCAAAATTGAAATCACAATTTATTTATTTTTTTTTAAAAACGCGACGGCAGTAGCAGTGCAGGTTATACATTTTTTTTATTTTTTTTTCTATTTTAATTGATTTTAATCCATCTCTAATTAGTTCAGTATCGTTTATAAATCCTAAATAATTAATAAGAAACATTTTTTATTAGTGGTATCGAACTCTGGGTCGATTTAGATGTAGGGAAGAAGGAAGTGGGAAACAGAAAAGAAACAACGAATAAATATAATTGAATCGTAATATTAAACAGAAAATTGAAATTGGTCGAGTGGCTTGAGGGGTGTTCGGGGTAGCGAGAGGTCGTGGGTTCAAGTCCCGTCGGGAGCACTTCTTTTTGTTACAGCAGCCTTTAAAGGGTATAAACTTTATATATATATATATATATATATATATATATATATATATATATTATGATTACTATTGTTATGTAATTATTATTATTATTATTATCATTATTATTATTACTACTATCATTATTATTACTAATACAAGTAGTAAATATAATTTATTACTAATACGATTATAATTACAATGATGATATATATTGTTATTACTAAAATTAATATCATTACTAATATGTGTGTTATTATTATTAACATGTTTAGGATTATTATTATCATTATTAACGATATCATTATTATTATTAATATTATCATTATTAATTAAGTTATTATTATTAGTAACTCATTAATATCAAAACTTTCATTTTTAACAAATAAATATTTTTATACAAAATATATTTAGTACATATACTATAACGATATTAACATCTCATATAACTACATATTAACATTATATAGATAAATATATATTTTTATCATGTATAAACCCTAAAATAAATTGTTATATTAGCTATATAAAATATATAAACTAATTATATTAAATTTATCTATATCTATATAACATATGAGATAACAAGTATATTATTAATAATAATATATATAAACTTGTTCGATTACGATTATATGTTTTAATAGATATACAAAAGATATAGGTTCGTGAATCCGAGGCCAACCCTGCATTGTTCAATATAGTCATATGTATTTTTACTACAAAATACATTAGGTGAGTTTCATTACTCCCTTTTTAAATGCTTTTGCAATATATATTTTTGGGACTGAGAATACATGCGCTTTTATAAATGTTTTACGAAATAGATACAAGTAATCGAAACTACATTATATGGTTGAATGATCGAAGCCGAATATGGCCATTTTGCTTGGTAACCTAAGAATTAGTAAACCAGTCTACTAATTGACGCGAATTCTAAAGATAGATCTATTGGGCCTAACAAACCCAATCCGTTGTAGCGGATGCTTTAGTACTTCGATATTGTTTTATCATGTCTGATGGATGTCCCGGAATGATGGGGATATTCTTATATGCATCTTGTTAATGTCGATTACCAGGTGTTCAATCCATATGAATGATTTTTGTCTCTATGCATGGGACGTATATTTATGAGAAATGAAAATGAAAATCTTGTGGTCTATTAAAATGATGAAAATGATCGATTATGATAAACTAATGAACTCACCAACCTTTTGGTTGACACTTTAAAGCATGTTTATTCTCGGGTATGAAAGAAATCTTCCGCTGTGCATCAACTCATTTTAAGGATATTACTTGGAGTCATTCATGGCATATTTTGAAAGACTTTGCATTCGAGTCGTTGAGTTCATCAAGATTATTATTAAGTCAATTATAGTTGGTTGTATTAAGAAATGGTATGCATGCTGTCAACCTTCGATGTAAAGAAAGTTTGTCTTTTAAAAAAGAATGCAATGTTTGTAAAATGTATCATATAGAGGTCAAGTACCTCGCGATGTAACCAAATGTTGATGACTTCGTCCAGATGGATTAGGACGGGTCATGAAAATGCCGAGGTTCGTGGATTTCCTGCTGATTTTAGAGATGACTTTTCTAGATTTTTCGTCAACCTACAGCTGGTCTGGATGACAACTTCCTGACCTAATTCAAGAAGCGCGTGTCTCTTAAAAAAGACTTTACTTCTTTTTAATGATGGAATTGATTCATCGTGTAGATCCATCTTTCTTTCAAATGTATTACAATAAACGGGTAAAATAGTTAATTTAATCCAAAACAGAAGTACCTGTAATAATCTTGTATAAAAATATGTGATATCTATTTTAAAGAACTTGGTAATTTCTTACCACACTTAGCTTTTATTTTATTTCTTTCTTTGCCTTTTTATTCTCTTCTATTCCATTTTAAATGAATTCAAGCGTTTTTGGTTGTTTCTCAATTTATGTCCTTTCTGAGGTAACAATAATTTCGGTATTATCACCTAGTTTTATCGTTCATAAATATGTATAAACATGATTTTGAGTTCATTTAGTTGAAATTTTTTCAAATTTTCACAAAATTTTGCAATTAAACTAAGTGTAAACCCGAGAAAATTTATAACCCTTCCCCACACTTGAGATCATGCAATGCCTTCATTTGCATGAAATCGGACTATAATTATAAATTCGTGAGGGTGATTAGTGTAGAAAAGTGATTAAAAATACTGAGTTTGCAAACATATTTTTTTATATCTCATTTTATATTTTACGTCTTGCTGTAAAAATTAATAGCTTTTGCTGAACTTAATGTCAGTCTTTGAAAGTGCATTGTTTTATCCTGTTTTGTATATAACATAAAATACAAACATATATATACATATTTTTGAAGTTTGGTATATAACCCCACGTTCATATAATATTTTTGGCATACTTTAGATCAATAATATTAATATAATGATAACAAAATTTTTCGCCCCGTCCTTGGGTAAAACAATTTCGGTTCTATGACCTAGTGTTTAACTCACGACAAATTTTAGAAATCATTTTTTTAAAACTTTGTTTTTAAATTCACATAAAACTTAAATTTTTTAAAAAAAAAATACATATTAATTTAATACAAAACCTACAAAACAAAAAATTCAGAATGGGGGAAGAAAACTAGTTCTTTAGTGTCTGCTAGTGGAAAAGACCAATCAGATTCCATTCTCGGAACTACACGAGAACAGAACAAATAACTCTAGACAACATTATTTCTTAGAACATTTGAATCTCCCCACACTTAAGTAGCTGTGGTGTCAAAATTGTGATTAACTTCATTTTCAATTTCTTTTGGACCATAATCAACTTGCATATTTGTGACTTTTGCTTTAAGCCATTGGTCGGATTCTTGTGTAATATCCACAAATTCAACTAATTTTGCCTTTTCTTTAGGCGATATATTGGATACTAACCGGTTACATAACTTATAGTTCCCCTTGGTTCTAGCATCGCGAATCCGTTTAATAAGTTTCTTCATTGAACTGTTAATAACGGGGTCATTTAATTTCGTATCAACAACGGGGTTCTTTGTTATCAGGTCATCATTAGGCGTTACTTCATCTTCTCCACACTTAGCGTTTTATTATTGTTAAGCACTACTGTTGAAGTTGGTAAAACAATATGGTTCTTACCAATCGTTTTTATTGGTTCAACGATTTTGGTTGGTGGAGATTTAGACTTTCGAATCACAAAGGTGACCGATTTTTCACCATCACTAAGTGTCATTCTACCCTCTCTTACATCAAATAACGCCCCGGTGGACGCTAAGAATGGTCGACCTAAAATTAGAGGAATGTTTGAGTCCTCTTCTATGTCAATGACAATAAATTCGACTCGAAAGGTTAAATTACCTACTTGAACGGGTAGGTTGTCAGCAATTTCAACTGGGTGCTTAATGGTTTGATCAAAGTCGAACACCCATTTCTGTTGGACTTAACTCACCTACACCTAATCTCTTATATAATGAAAGAGGCATAACACTTATACTCGCACCTAAATCTGCTAGTGCATCATACATGACACAATCACTAAGTAGACAAGGAATAATAAATTCACCCGGATTACCTAACCTGGGTGGAGGTTTTGGTGGAACTATCTTCTTCGGGTTTATTTTTACGGTTTTTGTTTCTTGCACTTTCTTATTCTTCTTCTTTTTTCCTAAGGTATCACAAATTTTATTACCTATCATTTGCTCATACTCAACTCCTTTTCTTTGAAACGGGATGGGTGGTCTGTATGGTGCCACAACTGGATTTTCATACTCGGGTGGTGGTGGTGGTGTAACTTCTTCATTGTTACTCACATCTAAAATCTTCCCATCTTCTGGTGTTAGTTTTTCAGAATTTGTTGACACCATATTAACATTCCCATTCTGAGGATTTACTTCAGTATCACTCGGTAGCTTTCCTTATTCCTTCTCACTCATCATGCTAGCAAGAGTACCTACGTGTTTTTCTAGGTTCAAAATGGAAGCTTGTTGAGTTCTAAATGATTGATCAAACCTCTCATTCATTTGGGTTTGAGTTGCAATAAATTGTGTTTGAGATTCAACTATTTTTTGTACCATTTCTTCCAGATTTGACTTTTTCTCTTCGGTTTGTTGTGGTGGTTTATACAAGCTAGGTCTTTGTTGATTGAAAGTGTTGTTTTGAGTTGGTTGGTTATTCGAACTTTGTTGGTTGTACGAGTTATTGTTGGGTCCATTTGGATTGTAAAGAATGTTTTTATTTCGATTGAAGTTTGGCCTTGGCAGTTGATAATTATTTTGATAATTATTTCCTGGCCTTTTGTTCATGTAGGAAACATTCTCACATTGTTCCATCGTTTGCTCGATGTGACAATATTTCGTTAAGTGTGGTCCACCGTATTGCTCACAACTTATTCGTATTACGTGAATATCTTTATTCATCTTTTCCATTCGTCTTTCGAAAGCATCTATTCTTGCGGAAACAGAATCAAAGTCATGGCTAGAATCGGCTCTAGCCGCTTTAGATGAATGAAATATATCTTTTTCCTGATGCCACTCTTGTGAATGGGAGGCTGTGTTATCAATTATCTTGTGAGCTTCAGTTGCGGTTTTCTTCATAATGAAACCACCAGCTGCTGTGTCGATGTATTTTCGTGTGGCGATGTCGACTCCTTTGTAAAATATTTGAACTATTTGATAAGTATCTAGACCATTTTGAGGACATCCTCTCAACATTTTTCCGAATCTTGTCCATGCCTCATATAACGTTTCATTTGGCTTTTGTACGAACGTGGCAATTTCTCCTTGAAGTCTCACGGCTTTAGATGCCGGAAAGAATCTTTTAAGAAACTTCTCAACTAAAACATCCCATGTGTCAATCGCTCCTTTAGGTAACGATTCTAACCAATCTTTGGCTTCTCCCTTTAAAGTCCAGGGGAACAACATAAGATAAATAGTTTCATCCTCAACTTCTCGGATTTTAAATAGATTACAAATCCTATTAAAAGTTCAAAGATGTTCAATTGGATCTTCTTTTGATGTACCACTGAATTGGCATTGATTAGTAACCATGTGTAGGATTTGAAAATATGGCGCATTAACATCTGGCTTAATAATGGCGTGACCTTGGCCCGTGCGTGTGGCTCTCATTCGGTCTTCCATACTTTGAGGTTTCATTTCTGCCATATCTGAATTTGTTGAATTCGAATCACTAGAAGATTCTGATTTAACGGTTTGTGGTTCAGGAGGAATGATTAGTGGTTCAAGATCTTGGAATTGTCCTTGAATATCCTCCGGGTTCTCAATTGTGAAGTCGAGTTCAAAAGATGGATTATCGGAAATTTGAGTTGGAGTACTTGTTCGACTAGATGATGATTCTAAAGAAAAATCAACGGCGATAATATTGGCTAGATGTCTTAATCGAGTTACAGGTGGTGAATGTATGAAAGGTGGTGAACGTTTTGCTCGGTGCATTCACTGAATATCCTATTAGTTATAAAGATAAAAATTAAAATTATATAAGTTATCAAATTAATAGACTTTTCTGATTTTGCCTACGTTTTGAATAGCCAATAGATGCAGCAGGTAGCCAGGACCCTTTAAATTGGAAGCCCACAACTCGCCACTAACAAATTCAACTATTACTACGAACCAGAAAATTTGGATGTCTATCAATTTAACCGCTTAAAATAATTTTTCCTCGAAAATTAAAGAAAATAAAGAAAATTCTAGGTCCTAAAAACTAGAGCGTAGAAATGAGAAAGAAAAAGAGCGCGTCGAAAAATAAAAATAAGAAAGAAAAACGTCGAAACTTAAAAGTCTAGAAATTAAATCTAAAAAGTTGCGCCTAAAGGTATTAAGGCTTAAAAGGAATTCTATTTCGAAAACGGAAATAAACTTAATTTAGGCACTAAAATATATAAACGGCGTCGTAAAATTCTAAAGCACCTAAATCTTAATTCTAAAGAAAAAGCACTTAAGGGATTTTACGACAAAGTCTAAAAATCTAGAAATATAAAAATAACTACGACAAAAACTAAACTTAAAACTATATATTACGAACGACAAATATTACGAAATAAATGATAAAAATACAAATTATAACTAAAATGATAAAAATACAAATTTTATAAAAATATTATTTTTATTTTATATTTTATAAAAGTATTAATCTATATATCTAATAATAATATTAAAACTTAATATTAAAAAATATAAATTTAAACTAGATACAAATTATTAATATTTAAATTAAACCCTAATAATAAAAATAATAAAAATATTAAACCCTACGTAATTAATGCGTGAGGTTTGTGGCATGTCACATTCACTCATGCGACCGCATGAGTTTTGCCTTCTGGGTCATGCGATCGCATGGCCCAATTTTCCAGAAATGTTTTGGACTTCTTAACTGACTCGGCAGAAACTTAATTATATATATATATATATATATATATATATATATATATATATATATATATATATATATATATATATATATATATATATATATATATATTTTATAAATAAAATTCTTAAAAATAACAAATATAGAGATTTTTAAATAATTATATATATATATATATATATATATATATATATATATATATATTTATAACATATTTTTTTAATACAAAATATTTTTACAAAATTAGAGATAAGAAATATAGCGTAAAAATATAGCGTTTCGCTGGGTCCCCGGCGGCGGCGCCAAAAACTTGATGTGCGAGCGGAGGGGTATGAAATACTATTATAGTTTACTACGAAATACGAAAAAATATTACACAAGTTTTATTAATATACGGATGGGATATACCTAAACCTTGCTACAACACTTATAGGCAGTGTACCTAATTGTAGAGTAGTGTAGTTTTTAGTAAGTCCGGTTCGTTCCACGGGGAACTAGTGATTACGTACTATATTTTTAACAACTATATTTATACAAATATATATATATATATATATATATATATATATATATATATATATATATATATATATATATATATATATATATATATATATATATATATATATATATATATATATATATATAAATATATATATATATATATATACACATACATACATACATACATACATACATACATACATACATATAAGTGTTATTATTATAAAAGGGGAGTTTTACCATTTAATGACCGTTTTGTCGATTTTATATTTTAAGCGTAAAGATAAATGACAATAATTAAAGTGCGTCAAATAAATAACGATAAATAAATGACGATAAATAAAATTGTGAATAATAAAATGATAATAATTGAAAATACGATGAGAAATACAATAAAAGAATTATGCTTATTTAAACTTCCGTAACCATGATGTTTGACGTTTTGATTTTAATTTATTACTCTGGGTTAATTGTCCTTTGTCCTGGTTTATTTGATACCTATCTGGGTTTTGCCCATAATAGTCCATCGATCATAATTAATAAAATGCTCGTCAAATTAACCTTATTCCCGAAGTCAAATATTCCAACTAATTAGGGATTCGAACTGTAACAAGGTTTTAATACTTTGCTAATAATTACACTAGGTTATCGACTGCGTGTAATCCAAGGTTTTAATACTTTGTTAACAATATATACCAATTATACTTGTATGTAATCCACCCCTGTTTTAATTAGTCCATGATACATTAATTTATTCACTTGGCCATAATGAATAATCAATTACCCATTCCAATTGATTAATTAAATGATTGCAAATGATGTCGTATAAACGTCACTAAATAGGACATTCGTAATCAATTTAATAATTATTCGATTAACTAATTTGAAGATAGGTTCGACAGGTTCCAATGAGTTGTCATTCAATTAGACAATACCCCCACCTATTAATAGTCAATAGTCCAATGTTCACAAGTGTCGGTCTTTTGTCCAAACCCAAATTATGGTACAAAATCCAATAACCCCGTCTTAATATTTAGTCCAACATCACGATTACTTCGGCTCAAATAAGCATAATAATAACTTAGTTACGAGACATTAATTTAAAAAGGAAGAACATAGCTTACAGTGATTATTAATCGCGTAGCATTACACGGACAGAGTTTCGACTTTAAAACTCGTAAAACATTTCTTACAATAACCCAACTAAACCATAACTTATTATTAATCTTAATTATACTTAAAATTATAATTATGAATATATATATATATATAAAGAGAGATCAGAGAGTAATATATGTGAAGAGGTGTCCTTCAGCTCGTCCAAATTCATGGTATTTATAGGACCTGACCATCATTTGTTCTCCCATGCGATCGCATGAAATATTCACCTTCGGGCCATGCGATCGCATGGCCAGCTGTTTCAGCTCACAAGTTGATTTAAATGTGGGCGGCTCTTATTTTAATAATATATATTATAACTTATATAATTATATATATATATATATATTATATTCTTGTGCATGGTAGACTTGTAATTTTAGGTCTGTTGACTCGCGCGTTGATGCTCGGTTTATGTCTCGGTTCCGGATTTTCGAACGTCCTTTCGTACGCGTAGATATCTTGTACTTTGTGTTTCGCAATTTGTAATTTGCAAAAAAAATTATTTTCCTTAACTCCCAAAATCCGCACAAGTCTTTAACTCAGTTTTAGTGGCACTTTTGAGTGCACTATGGCTTTAGTGGCACTTTTTCTTCAATTCTTTAATCTCCGTGATTCGTCTTCACATTTATTTATTTAAACGATTACAACTTAAAAATAGAATAATTACAACTAAAAACTTTACATATTGAGATGATATTGTGACTAAATATATGTTCATTTGGAGCACTATCAGTAATGCAGCAAAACCCTCTGAGATTAACTCTTCCTCCTTAACCTCATTGCACTTGTGATAAACTCTAGACGTTTCCAGAGTTCAAATGTACCTAACCTGCGATCACACCACAACAAACACCAATGCCTAAAACCAAAAAAAAATAAGAAAAGGTAACTTTCGCAAAAACAAGTCCCACGAAAGGATCGAACAACTAAAATCTTTAAATCTCAAACAAGCACCACTCCCTGGCAGGTGCGCCAAAAAGTTGATGTGTGATTTCTACACCTATTTATTTTAAACTAAACTTATTAATTAACTTCACACAAATGAGCAACTAACTCAATCGTATGTAGCTAGCTCAGGTAAGTTCAGGTTTATCCACAGGGAGAGTTGAATTTAAGAATTTAAAACTAGTAATTATTCTAGTAAAATCTAAGGGAGTTTGACTTTAAAACTAAATAAACTAAGAAACGTAAATTAAACAAATAAGAATTCAATGAGACATGGGTATTCACTTAGATTTAATTCCCTAGTATCTGGGTTGTTTTTATTAAGGTCAACTAATTAGTAAGATAAGCTGGTGTCCCTCACTTAGATACTAATTATCATGAAAGTATATGTTAATAACGCTAGTTTCCTTTACGCTTTTTAAGAACACAATCAATCAAACTAACTACTCAAGATGGTGATTCAAATGTAGGATAAATTGGTGTCCCTTTTTAGCTTCACAATTACCTACTCAATTGATGGTTTATCAAATAAGTCTAATTACACTAGTTTCTGCATTAATTTAACCAATCTAGACTATCTTTCAATAACTAGACAAGTTAATCAATTTAATAACTTTCGTTACTTCAATCAATAGACTTAAAACTAAATGGATCAGTCAATGAGAGCATTTAAGAATCATTGATCAAGAGCAATCAAGTTAAATATATACGAGATTAGTAATTCATCTCCTAGATTTAATCATCTAAGTGAATACTAGGAATTTAGCTACACATAATGGTAATCAAAGCAAACAAGAAAAAAGATAAACAATAATTAACCATTGTAAAATTAAAATTAAATAAAAGAGTTTACCAATGATTAAAAATTGAAATCCTAGTGTTTATGTGACGACCCGAAAATTTCCGAACAAATTTAAACTTTATCTTATTCCGACACGATAAACAAAGTTTGTTAAGTAAAATCTCAAGGATTTTAAACTATGTTCATACGTTCATTTAACCTCGACCAAATTACGATGATTCACGAACCATTATTTAATTGGATATGAATATGTATATATAGGTATATGTATATATAATAGCTTGAGAATGTTAACAAAGCATTAAACGTATAATACTTTACATGAACGTATTTGTTTTAAAATATATTTAATATAATTACCAACGGAATTAAAAGATAATATTAGATGATTAATTTATCAGATGCATTGTATGATCATGAGTCTCTGTTGAGAGGTCCACTTTGATTTAAGAAACCTTTCCTTTTAATGATATTCGGAATAAATGGTAAAGTGACCTTCAAGTAAGGACAAAGTGTCAAGTAGCGAGAGCTAGTAAGATTGGTGGAAACTCCTGTTAAATTCCAATACATGTCTTACAATAATTGCCTCGTGACTTTTGATAAGATAAATTAACTAACCTTCATATTATGTATTGTGAAAGTGAAATTAGGGAATATAGGTAAATTAGAAAATAGTTATTGACAAGTTATAAATGAACTTATGTGATTTTAAAATAAACGGTGATCCGAAAATAAGTTTTATAAATTATAGGCTTATTAATAATATATTTAGAAGTTATTTGATAAATTTTAACAATAACTATATTTTACTAAGGGTTAGGAGTGAATAATTAATGTAATTTTTATTTAATAGTTAATGATCGAATTTTATACCATAATGACCGAAATAAATAAATATAGTTAATTTAAAAATATGAGATTTTTCTGAACACTTTTGTCCGCCACTGATTTACAAAGGAACGCGAATTAATACTACAATTAGACTGTCGGCAGTTAATTTACCAAATATACTGCTGTGTAATATGCATTATTAATGTTATACGCATGTGGATAAAGCTTAATTAATATAATATACTCTTTCTTGTTTTCTGTTTCCAATATTAGATGCAAACCACATCACCATTGACAATACCCACTACTAGTGAATTATTAATGTTTTGTTTCATTTAAAAACTAACTGCACATGTATATGATCAACACCATTTTCTTAATCATCAAACTAATCTCTTGTACACATACTACCATTATTATGATGTTGCCTATTTTCGTTCAAGGACCAACCACATACTCAGCATCGAATACCATCACTACCTCATAACCGAACCACAAACTCGATCTTCATAATGAGCTGCTAAACAAACCCACTTGTGGCTAGTGCATCTATTTCATGATAATGAGCTATAATGATGAACCAATAACGTTGAACCATGTATCATGTTACCATCTCTCGGCTCACTGGTTTAGCCGAAAACCATCACCACAAACAACCCTCGATCACTAAAAACCTCAAACCATTCAAACCACCATTAACCCGCCACTTTTTTGATTGAAACTATATCTATTATGCTACTACACTACAGCAGGTGTAAATCCCATTTTTTTATTTTTTTGTTTTGTTTAACTCGATACTTACCATGAGCAACCTTAACGGCTGCTATTTTTTTTCTCCAGCTATTTTGTCGAAAACCACCACCCTCCTCCCATCTCCAAACCACCACAATCATCTTCCACCACCGTGAGCACCACCACCTATTTTTCTCTCCCTCTCATCTTCTCATACAGTTAACACCATAACCATCACCATCTTTATTTTTTTTCTGTTTCTTAGTTCATTCGAAAACCACTCCAACCTACAACACTTTTTCTATTATTCGATTGTTACAACTACAAATGTTTCTGTTTCGGTTTGAACCAAGCCAAGAAACCACCATCGAACTTTCACCACCCTCACTATCACCCACGATCACCACTCAATCCTTTCATCTTCACCATCGATCTTCACCATCACTAAGGACACCACATTCATAATGAACACCCTTGGTTACCGCTACAGCTGCACTCTTATGTTCCTGCTTTATGAACGAGTAAAGACGATGAAGTTGGTAATAAAAAGTAAATGATGATGACGAACATGATAAATAATGATGATAATCAGCAAACTAATGCTACTCGTTTTTCTTTTCTGAGAACCACGAATGATGAAGATGATTAGCAAATATACTTTGATAAGATGGTGATCACTGTTGCAATTAATGAAGTATAATGATAATAATAGTAATTCGACGGTGATGATTCCACGATGATGAATAAGAGAAACCTTCAGTCTACAATTGATGTCTTCGCTTCTATTTGCTACAGCTGCACGTCTTTTTCTAGTCCCTGTTAAAATAATAACGAACACACAATTGGGCTTGTGGATCCATTTAACAAAACAAATAGACTAGGCTTTAATGGGTTTAAATAATTGGGCTTATTATAGAAGCAAACAAGGCCACTAGTCTAGAATGGGCTTCGTGATCAATTGGGTTTTAATGGACTGAATTCTGGCCCGAACATAATAGTGGGTTAAATATATTTCGGTCATGAATTAAAACAGAAAAGTAACTGGCAGCTGAATTAAAACAACTCTATTAGGAAGAGGGGATCAAGTGATCCAGAGGGATCCAATTCAAAGAAAAGGAAAAGTTTGATTTTTGCATTGAGAAAGTCAAGGTGGAGATTGTTGGACAGAGTCCAAATTGTTGACAAACATTTATGTTGTCAAATTGAATTTCTATTACTCACAAGAATAGATTTACAGAGTATTATAAAACTCTTACAAAAAAACTCTCAAACTCACACACACTCTCTAGGTTGTGATTACACTTCTCTGAGTGATTTAGGATGATTTATAACTGAGGTTTGCACCTCTATTTATAGTAAAAATTCTATGGCGGTGGAATGGTGTGAACGAAGAAGGTTGGCGGCCGTCATCGTCATCAACTTTGTTACTTCCATATGAGTTGTCAAGGTTGCCTACTTTGAATATCTAGAAGGTGGGCTTCTAGATTGTAGGCTGGAAATCTTCAATTCTCCCCCTCCAGCCGAATCCACGAACATTCCAGTTATGTCTCTGCATAACTCCAACTTCTCTCGAGTCACCACCTTTGTTAACATATCCGTAGGATTCTCCTTTATATGGATCTTCACTAGTCTCAACAGTTGTCGATCAATTACCTCGCGTATCTTGAATATCAATATGTTTTGTACGAGAATGGTACATGGAGTTCTTGCTCAAATCTATAGCACTTTGACTGTCACAATATACCTTGTACTCCTTTTGCTTGATTCCAAATTCTTGAAGATAACGCTTTAACCGCAACATTTCTTTTCCAGCTTCTGCGGCAGCAATATACTCTGCTTTAGTTGTGGATAATGCAACACACCTCTGTAGTCTTGACTGCCATGAAACAGCTCCCCCTGCAAAAGTGTAAATGAATCCTGAAGTAGATTTCCTACTATCAGGATCTTCGGCCATATCCGCATCTGTATAGCCTTCCAAGATTGGATCAGCTCCCCTGTAACAAAGACATAGATTCTTTGTACCTTTAAGATATCTGAGAATCCATTTTACCGCCTCCCAATGCTCTTTCCCGGGGTTCGAGAGAAATCGACTCACTGTTCCCACTGCATGAGCAATATCGGGCCTTGTACACACCATCGCATACATCAAACTTCCAACTGCTGAAGAATATGGTACTGACGACATTTCCCCGATCTCTTTATTGGATGAGGGACAAGAACTCTTGCTTAACTTGAAATGGTTAGCTAATGGAATGCTAACAGGTTTGGCATTGTTCATATTGAAACGTGAAAGCACTCGTTCAATATACTTCTCCTGAGATAGCCATAACCTTTTATTCTTCCTGTCTCGGGTTATCTGTATTCCCAAAATCTGTTGAGCCTGTCCTAAGTCTTTCATGTCAAAAGACTTAGAGAGTTCCTTCTTCAGCTGGTTGATCTTCGTTGTGTCTTTCCCTACGATCAAAATATCGTCTACATAAAGTAGAAGAGCAACGAAATCTCCTTCAGAAAACTTCTGAATGTAGAAACACTCATCTGCTACAGTTTTCTGGTACCCGTGACTCACCATGCATGAGTCAAACTTCTTGTACCACTGCCTAGGTGCCTGCTTTAAACCGTACAAACTTTTCTTCAGCTTGCATACGAGATTATCTCCTGAAACCTCAAAACCTTCTGGCTGCTCCATGTAAATTTCTTCATGTAAATCTCCATGAAGAAAAGCTGTCTTTACATCCATCTGTTCAAGCTCCAAGTTCATACTTGCGACCAATCCAAGTATGACTCTAATTGAAGTCATCTTGACTACGGGTGAAAATATCTCGTCAAAATCAATCCCTTTCTTCTGTTGGAATCCTTTGACTACAAGTCGTGCTTTGTATTTCACCACTTTTCCACTTCCATCCTTTTTCAGCTTGAACACCCATTTATTTTTCAGTGCCTTCTTCCCGCGTGGAAGTTCTACAATCTCATAAGTTTGATTTTTCTGCAGAGAATCCATCTCATCCTGCATTGCGAGCAACCATATTTCTTTATCCTTATGAGTTACTGCTTCATGAAAACTCTCTAGTTCTCCATCTTCAGTAAGTAGAAGGTATTCGGATTCTGGATATCTACTCGATGGAATCCGACCTCGTTCAGATCTATGAACTTCTGGAACATTCTGAGGAGATCTACCATCATCTTGACCTTGTGATGGTCCTGGAACGTCTGGTAGATGGGGTTGTGGCTCCCCCTGCTCAGTGCCATCATTTTCCTCATTATCTTCTACTTCTGGTATTTCATCTTGCACTGAAAGTTCATTTCTCATGAATGATTCCGTTGTTGCCTCTGGCACCTGAGCAGCAACATTTGTCTTCTGAGATATTGTGGGCTTTTCAATATCTTCTATTGTCTGGCTTTCATGGAACACCACGTCCCTACTTCTGATCACCTTTTTCTCCTTTGGATCCCATAATCTGTATCCAAATTCTTCATCTCCATAGCCTATGAATATGCATGGAGTGGTCCTTGCATCCAGCTTCTGCCTGAGCTCCTTGGATACATGTGCATACGCCAAACATCCAAATACTCTTAAGTGAGAGTATGATGGGTCCTTTCCAGACCAAAGTTTCTCCGGAACTTCAAAATTCAGTGGTACTGATGGAGATCGGTTGATCAAATAATAAGCGGCTCTGACTGCTTCTCCCCAGAATGGCTTTGGCAGCTTAGCCATACTGAGCATGCTCCGAACACGTTCCATGATTGTTCGGTTCATTCTTTCTGCTATACCATTGTGTTGAGGGGTACGTGGGACCGTCTTCTCATGTCGGATGCCATATGATCTGCAATAGACATCGAACTGCCTGGAAGAGTATTCACCGCCGTTGTCGGATCTAAGACACTTTAACTTCTTTCCTATCTCACGTTCTACCATGACATGGAACTGTTTGAAGTAATCGAACACCTGGTCCTTCGTCTGCAAGAAATATACCCACACCTTTCGAGAAGCATCATCGATAAACGTTAGAAAGTATCGATTGCCGCCAATTGATTCAACCTCTAAGGGACCGCAAACATCAGAGTGCACCAAATTGAGTAACTCTGATCTTTTCGTTGAAGAGGAATTAAATGAGACTCTATGCTGCTTACCAAACAGACAATGATTGCAAGGATCTAGTGCAGCGTCCTTGTCTACATTAATAAGCTCCTTCTTTATTAGGGTAGACAACCCTTTCTCACTCATGTGACCGAGTCTCTGATGCCATAAATTTTGTGAAGCCTCATTTTCTGCAACATTAAGGCTGTATGTGCAGATCTTCACATGAGTTTTGTATAGTGTGCCACAAATGTGTCCTCGAGCGACTATCATAGCGCCTCTTGACAATTTCCATGTGCCTTTACTGAAATGACTATCATAGCCCTGTTTGTCGAGAGCTATCCCAAAAAGTAAATTCAGCCGAAGATTTGGCACATGGCGGACATCCTTCAGAGTGATTGTGCTCCCGGAACTTGTCTTTATCCTGACATCTCCAATTCCGACAATCTCAGCGGAACTGGAATTTCCCATCTTCACAACTCTAAAGTCACCAGCTTTGTATGTTGTGAAGTATTCCTTGTATGGAGTCACGTGGTAGGAAGCTGCAGTATCTACCACCCATTCTGTTTCTTCTCGTGAGACGTGAAGGCATGTCTCATCATGGGTTGAACAATAAGCTACATCACCAGAGATAGTCACTAATGTTTCTCCACCCTTATTCTTCGGCTGTGAACTGCTTTGACCTTGTTCCTCTTTCAATCTATAGCAGTTCTTCTTCATATGTCCCTCTAATCCACAATGATGGCATTTATATGTTGGTTTTCTGCCATCAGCTGACCTGCCCCTGCTCTTGCTTCTGCCTCTACATTTATTTTTGCTACTCATTCGCTGTCTCCCCCAATTCTCTGTGACAAAGGCATGGGTCTGATCTGTGCCCATGTCCTTTCTCCTAGCCTCTTCACTGAATAGGGCATCCTTGACCATTGACATGGTAAGTTTTCCATTCGGGGCTGAGTTGCTGAGTGTTACTACCAGCGTTTCCCAACTATCGGGAAGGGAACTAAGTAGCAGTAGCGCCTGAACTTCATCGCCAAGCGGCATCTCTACAGAAGATAACTGGTTGACCAAGCTCTAGAACTCACTGGTATGCTCGGCAACTGAAGTTCCACTTTTGAGCTTCATGTTGACTAAACGCCTCATCAGCAGGGCTTTATTCCGAGCAGTCTTGGCCTGATACATGTCCTCCAACTTTTTCCAGAGGACATATGCGTCTGTCTCTTGTGCAACATGGTGGAAGACACTATGATCAATCCATTGACGGATCTGACCAATAGTTTTTCGGTTTGATTTCTTCCACTCTTTCTCTTTGGCAGAATCAGGGTTTATACCCTTCAATTCAATAGGATCGAACAAATCCTTACAGTTGAGGAGATCTTCCATCCGAGGTTTCCACAGCGTGTAGTTTGTGGCTGTGAGCATAATCATAGCTCCGGAAGATGATGTTGACTCTTCTGTGGACATTATCACCTTACAAATAATTTTTTAACACAAACGGGGTTGAATTGTAGAAAACAGAGATCACCGTTACTTCCGGAACGGTTGAAAATGGTGGAATAGACACTTCGCGGCTTAAATTCCACTTACGGGGCAAAATTATAATTTTTATAAACTTCAGGGACCAAAAATGAAATTCTGAAAATTTCAGGGACCAAATTGTAAAATTTCAGAATTACTACAGTACCGCTACAGTACCGCTACAGTACCGCTACAGTGACTTGCTATAGTTCCGCCAGCTGCTACAGTGAATTGCTACAGTGATCGTCTTCTCCGGCGAAAATTCCGACACCGGTCGTCTTCTCCGGCGAGATTTCGGCGAGTTGACCAAACTTTGACCGCGTTTTTTGGGCTTGTTATAACTCCATTTAAGTCGCCGTTTTTTTCGTTGGACTCGGTTCGACGAGACGAATCCAATGGTACACTAAAAATTGAATTTTGAGAAAACTTCAGAAGACCCAAAAACTCAACCAATGTCTCTAACCAAGCTCTGATACCACTTGTTAGGAAGAGTGGATCGCCTGGACGTTGGGAGATATAAATTTGAGAGAAAAACAACTCTATTACTCACAAGAATAGATTTACAGAGTATTACAAAACTCTTACAAAAAAACTCTCAAACTCACACACACTCTCTAGGTTGTGATTACACTTCTCTGAGTGATTTAGGATGATTTACAACTGAGGTTTGCACCTCTATTTATAGTAAAAATTCTATGGCGGTGGAATGGTGTGAACGGAGAAGGTTGGCGGCCGTCATCGTCATCAACTTTGTTACTTCCATATGAGTTGTCAAGGTTGCCTACTTTGAATATCTAGAAGGTGGGCTTCTAGATTGTTGGCTGGAAATCTTCAAAACCAACAATATAAATTTATAAAGCAAACACACAAAGTTACAATATACAAAGATAGGAAAGCAAGATGCTACCCCAAGCAACGAAGGGAATTCACGTTGAACCCAGTGGCCATTTTAACCCACCGAGAAAATCACAAATTCACATGAAGGATTGATATAAAGTTTCAGGCCATTTTGACCCTTTTTTTTGTAAATACACCTCTTTTTTTAGTACATAATACGTATAACATAATAGTAACTCACATCTTGTCACCAAAAGAGTACATTCTAATTATGGTGAGGGTCTTAATTTAGTTACATTTACCTATAATTGGTTAATTTGGCAATTTATTGGAGTATCTTTAATGGTGTGAAATGGGTTAAGCTAATAGATTTCAATCTAACGAAAAGAGGCTGATATTGTATTGGACTCTGAAATGTATTCAAATGCATATAACCTCGTCAAATACTTTCTCCATTGCTTCTTCTTGCCCAAGGATCTCATAGCATTATTATATTGTACTTGCACCCACCAAATTACAACTGCAGGACTTCCCATTGTAGGGGAATAAAACAAAAGTCCAATCTGAAAAGTGTAAATAGATAAATCAGTTCAACTTTTTTATTTTTTAAGAAAATAACACTAAAATAAAATTATCTTCATTTGGATGCTTACATGCAATTCTTGATATCCTAAATAAAACATTGGCTTCAACCCATATCATATTCAAAGAAAAAAATAATGATGAAGTAAGCACACCAACCAATGAGAGCATTCTTAATCAATCAATAACGCAACTCCTTTCATGAGCATTTCCTCAAACACCCTTTCTTCATGTCTAGTTCAACAACAACAAAAGACAACTCTTTTAGAACACTGTTATTGTTAATCAATGCTTAGGAAATTACATACCCATAATGCAGTAAATTACATACCTAAATCTCACGGTTATTGTTAATCAATGCATACTTCTTTTTATCAAGTACAGAGATATGTGATTAACATATTATTATTAGAAATTGGTAATATGAACTACAATATATTGAAAATTTTGAAACCATTAATGAACTCGACATGAAATAATACCTCACGATAGAGAAGTACCATCTCAATGAATGCTAAAACGTTGGGGCTAGTCCAATAGTTTTGGTTCTAGACCAAAAATAATTTGATTCGCACTGAAGGATTTGTGAGCCATAGGGGCGAATTGATAAAGCAAAAGAAAAGTATGGATTGATAGTTTGTAATAAGAATGAAGAAATGAATGAGAACTGGTCTCCTTTTATAGTCCATTATTGTTGATTTCGAAACCGTATGATAATGCACCGCGGTTGTTATTGATGGTTGTTATTGATTGAGATAAAAATCAATTGAAATAATTATGGAATTGATTGCAACTGAAATTGAAATTCAAATGTTTTGCAATTTTGGAGTGTTTTTAGGGGATTTGATTACTTAGTCATAGGGTTTGAGATAAGAACGAATTGAGATAATAAAAAAAATGGAAGAGATTGAGTTTAGAGGATTTCATGCTTAAGCCTTGGAAAGATTTTGGTCAAAGTCTTCCCAAATCTTGTTGAAAAATTAATTGATCAAATTGATTTTATAAATCATACTGTTTTGTTATACATACATAAGGATGAAATTGCACCACCTATGCATCGTAATATAGTGGTTGATGGGGATTTCATGCGAATAAAAATCATAATGTTTTATAAATACATAAGGATCAACGAATTTATTCTCTCGGGCCACGGAAGTTCGCTTGCAAATCTGCAATGACTCCGGACTGCTCGCAAAACGGGTAGTCGCCCTGGGATTAGTCAGTTAAAAATGTTGGATACCGAGGTTACAAGAAAAAGAAAAAAAAATAAGGATCAACGAATTTAAATATCAAATTTTTATAATGAATTTATATTTATTTATTCATCAATTCAAGGATTAACACCATCGAATCAAAGTATTAAATTTTTATAATGAATTTAACAATTTCCTATCTTTAAATATTCATTAAGGATCAACAAATATGAAGTGAAAAATTATTTTATAGAATAAATTACTTTAAATGAATTATTAAATTTTTAAATGAATTACAAATAATATTAATAAAAATAAATACATGAACATGAATTAGTATATTCGTGGATTTCGTGGATGTTTATAGTATTGAGATGAAATTGGTAACTGCCCTATTTTAATGGATCGATTTATATTTAATTAATTTGTTTATTAATGATAATGTAATATTATTGTAATACTATATTGTTTTGAGGGTAGATTAGTCTTTGAATCAAGATTCTTAAATGTTGTTAGTAATAAAAATTTAGAATTTGAGTTAATGGTTAGATGAATGTGGTTAC
This sequence comes from Rutidosis leptorrhynchoides, assembly GCF_046630445.1. Classification (NCBI taxonomy): domain Eukaryota; kingdom Viridiplantae; phylum Streptophyta; class Magnoliopsida; order Asterales; family Asteraceae; genus Rutidosis; species Rutidosis leptorrhynchoides. The sequence goes on from NC_092337.1 coordinate 301,842,089, forward strand.
TTCTAATCTAATGGTTAAGATTTGATTTGAAGAGTCAAAATGAAAGATTATTTCAATATTTAGCTCCTCTTTTAATAAGTAGGGAGATTATTATTATTATTATTTGTATTGTTATTATGATTGTTATTACACTTATCATTATAGTTATTATTATTATTATCATTAAGTATTAGAATTATTATTATTATTAAGTATTACGAATATTAATCATTAATATTATTATTACTAATATAAGTATTATGATACAAATTGTCATTTATTAGGATTATAAATATAAGTATGAATATTATTATTATTATCACTAATAGTCGTATTATTATTATTATTATTATTATTATTATTATTATTATTATTATTATTATTATTATTATTATTATTATTATGAAAATAATACGAGTTATCATTATTTTCATTAATATTAGTATTAGTAACACTTTTGTAACAATTAGTATTATTATTATTAAACAAAAGTATCATTTTTAATAATACCATTATTATTGTTAATCTTATTTTTTTTAAAGTTATTATTATCAGTAAATCATTAATATCAAAACTATCATTTTTTTTAAACAAATAAATATTTTGTACATAAAATATACTTACTACATATATTATAATTATATTTATAGTTTATATATCTATATATCAAACATATTAATATTATTTATATAACTACATATATATAACAAACTAATGATTTTGAAAAATAATGCTAACCATATATATATATATATATATATATATATATATATATATATATATATATATATATATATATATATAAGATAGAATAAAAGTAATTTTTATTAATGGAATTTCGTATAAATTCTATATAACAAAATATATATATATATATATATATATATATATATATATATATATATATATAAATGATACATACTAATAAAGGAAATTATGTGATTGCAATAAATGTTTTAATACATATATAATTGATATAGGTTCGTGAATCCGAGGCCAACCCTGCATTGTTCAGTATCGTCGTATGAATATTTTTACTACAAAATATTATATTGTGAGTTTCATTTGCACCCTTTTTAAATGCTTTTGCAATATATATTTTTGGGACTGAAAATACATGCGCTGTTTTTTATAAATGTTTTACGTAATAGACACAAGTAATCGAAACTACATTCTATGGTTGGATTATCGAATCGAATATCACCCCTTTTAGCTTGGTAGCCTAAGAATTAAGGAACAGACACCCTAATTGACGTGAATCCTAAAGGTAGATCTACGGGCACTAACTCCCCCCATACTGGAAAATGGTATGCTTTAGTACTTCGAGTTTATATTATACAGATGAATTTCTGTTTTGGGGATATTCTATATGCATGATGTTAATGTCGGTTACTAAGTGTTCAATCCATATGAATGATTTTTTTTAAACACTTGCGAGTGTATGATTATTGAATAAAGGAAATCTTGTGGTCTATTAAAATTATGGAAATGATTGATTACGATAAACTAATAAACTCACCAACCTTTTGGTTGACACTTTAAAGCATGTTTATTCTCAGGTATTAAAGAAATCTTCCACTGTGCATTTGCACATTTAGAGATATTACTTGGAGTCATTCATGACATATTTCAAAAGACGTTGCATTCAAGTCGTTGAGTTCAGTAAAGATTATGATTAAGTAAATGACCGATTAGTTGGATATTATGAGATGGTATGCATGCCTGTCAACTTTCAATGTAATGAAAGTTAGTCTTTTAAAACGAATGCAATGTTTGTAAAATGTATCATATAGAGGTCAAATACCTCGCAATGTAATCATATGTTATTGTATTCGTTCTTATGGATTAGGACGGGACTTTACAGTTTAGATGCTCCAAAATACCATAGAAAGCCGTAAAAATCGTAACCCTAGCTCCGAAATTCGTAAAATAAAACTGAAAAAAATTTGGGGAGTAATGCCTATTTATAGGAGCTGCTCGTAACTGTTGGCCGACCTAAAGCCTCGTAATCGCGACTTGGGACCTCGCAATCACGAAATTGACTTTTGAAGAAATCGCGACCGCGACTTATGAACTCGTGCTCACGAACTTACAATTATTTTAACTTAACTTCTGATCATTTCTCGCACCTCCAATGGAGAATATCGTGCCCGGGCCTAAGGGACTCACGACCGCGATAAAGGATCTCGCGATCGTGAGATGTACAGCAACAACAGGTCCATTTTATTTCTTTACTTTTCACCCAAACTTGTTCATTTAAAATTGAAACTCGCCGAAAACATCCAAATTACCAACATGAAGACTTCTGAGCTGAAAACATTATTTCTGGCATAATCTCGAGCTTTAGTCTTCAGTCTTCACCAAATTATTATCAAAAGAACACGATATCGCGAATAAATAAATGTACAAATGAGCAGATTTCAACAATTTTAAGTGTACCTGTTAATGACGGTTAATCTACTAGGCAGCTTTATGATTACCTTCTTAAACCAACATTCGTTAGACACTTAGATATTAGGAAAATAGAATGTTAACAGTTATCTAAGCATTAGGCAAAGAGCATATATTGTATCATGGAAGCATTTTGCACAAAATCATATTCTGAGTATGTTAAGAATTAAACACATATGATTTTGCTTAAAAGGCAATATGCTTTTTGCTAAGTGTTTCTAATTATCTATTCAAGTAAAGCCATATTCTTAATGTATCAAGCATGTAATTTCATATGGTCTTATTTTGGTTTATCATGTCTTTATCCAAATACATTTACTCATGACAGTTTGATTTCAATAATCAATAAAGACATGACTCAAGATTGTGACAAGTCATCAAACCATATCATACGTTTTAGAACTTAATTCTATATGGTTTGATCTTAGAGAAGAATTCATTTAGGCACATGTACTTGTAACATCTAACTAGAAATACAAACTAATCATATTAGATTCCTATCTAAGCACATTGATGTGTGCGAGGTATAGTACGAAATACTATAATATTTATTACAAAATACTATTAAATACGATACAATTTTACACAAGTTATTTATTTATTTATTGAATGGGATATACCTAAACCTTGCTACAACACTTATAGGCAGTGTACCTAATCGTAGAGTAGTGTAGTTTTTAGTAAGTCTGGTTCGTTCCACACGGATACAACTGAGTTTGACGCTATAATTTTAAAAACTATATTTGTATAAATATAAATATATAAGTAGTAGTATTATTATTATAAAAGGGGGATTTTACCGTTTAATGACCGGTTTGTTGATTTTAAGAACTTAAGTCGCAATTAAAACCTAATGAAAAATAAATATAACTTAATTTAAAAAGCGTAAAGTAATTGACGATAAATAAAATGCAATAATTAAAATGACAGTAAATAAAATGACGATAAATAAAAGTACGATGAGATATAAAATAAAGGAATTATGCTTATTTAAACTTCCGTAATCGTGATGTTTGACGTGTTGATTTTAATTTAGTACCATGGGTTAATTGTCCTTTGTCCTGGATTATTCGATAAGTCCATATGGTTTTGTCCATAACAGCCCATCGGTGATAATTATAAAGTGCGAGGGTCTTCACCAAATTAACCTTATACCCGAAGTCAAATATTCCAACTAATTGGGGATTCGAACTGTAATAAGGTCTTAATACTTTGTTTAATGATTACACCAGGTTATCGACTGCGTGTAATCCAAGGTTTTAATACTTTATTAATAATTACACCAATTATCCTTGAATATAATCCACCCATGTTTCAATCAGTCCATTGACTATTAATCCATCCCCGTGTCCGGTCAAATGAACAATTATTAGTATTTATAGATATCCCATCCACCGTACCCAGTCAAGCGTATGTGGTTAAATATAATTACGTCAAGTTGTAATCTCTATATTAAATTAACAAGATATCATTTAGTTAATTAAATATAAAGCCCATTAATAGCCCATAGTCCAATTTCTACAAGTGCCAATCTTTTGTCCAAACCTCAATTATGGTCCAAAGCCCAATAACCCAGTCTTAATAGTTAGTCCAACATCACGATTACTTCGGCTTAAATAAACATAATAATAACTTAGCTACGAGACATTCATTTAAAAAGGTTCAACATAACTTACAATGAGTATTTATCACGTAGTGTTACACGGACATAATTTCGACTTACAAACTTAAAACATTCGCTACTATAACCTTATTATTATTAACTTAATATTAAAATTATAATTCTAAAATATAAATATATATATTGAGGGAGAGTGCAGAGAAGAGATTGAATAATGTGTGTCTATTTCTTCCAAATTCGCTTCAATTTATAGATGTGGCCTGACTCCTGGGCTCATGCGATCGCATGAAATTTCTTCATGCTGGCCATGCGATCGCATGGCCGTCAAATACTGGTCACCAAGCATTAAAAATGTAGGCTGCTCGTTTAATTATAATATATAACATAATATATATATTTTTTATATAATTATATATATATATTATATTATATTTTTGTGCATAGTTCACTTGTAATTTTTGGTCCGTTGCGTCGCGCGTTGATAGTTGGTTCAGGTCTCGGTTTCGGATTTTCGAACGTCCTTTCGTACGATTTAATATTTTATACATTGCGTTTTGCGGCTTGTACTCTTGTAATTTTGAGACATTTCTCTTCAATAAATTGAACCACTTGGATTGTACTTTATACTTTTGAGCTTTTTGGTCATTTGCGTCTTCAAATCATCGAATCTGTCTTTTGTCTTCACCTTTTAATATTTAAACGAATATCACTTGTAAATAGAACAATTGTAACTAAAAGCTTGTCTTTCTTGAAGGATAATGCTATGAAATATATGTTCGTTTTTAGCATTATCAAATATTCCCACACTTGAGCGTTGCTTGTCCTCAAGCAATATAGAACTTGAATATAACTTTACTAGAATCACTTCTTTATTCTTCACACTTTGTACATCAGTGATTTTAATACGGCGGTATGAACAATGATATTAACGATGTAGTTTACAGTCCCACATGACTATAAAAATTTAGATCCTTTAGGAAATTGGATCTTTATGAAAACATTTGATCATTTTGAAAATTCAATCTAGCTTTTACCCTAGATAAGTTTTCTGATTCCACCATCGGTGTTGCAAAATATTTTTGTGGATCAATATTTTGGCTAAAACTTTTAGGTTCGTGTAATCCACTGCTATCCCTGTATCGGAAAGCACACATCTAGTTTACTTGTTCCGTATATTACCTTTCGGCAAACTACCGTCCAGTTGTAAAGGAAAGCGATGAACAAGAAACTGTTAAGGCAATGTCTAATGACATGCAGTTATTCATGGTCTACAATGTGTCGGATGCAATTACTATCCTTTGTAGGAGCAATAGTAAGGATCACCCTATAATTTTTCGGTCGGGCACAAGGTCCTGTCTTCAACAATGCTATGCAACCACCGTTCATACGGTTGACACCCGATTTGGTTTAGGTGACCTAATGAATTCTGATGAATTCTCAGGATTTTACGTTCAATGATAATGAACGCATTAAAAATGATTTTTCAGAAAACAAATTCTGTTTTTAATTTTGATCAAAATATTTTCTCGTTCAAGCTCGAGTTTAAATATCATCGAAATCCATGAGTTTTAATTCTCAATCTTTTAAGGTCAATCTCAAAGATTGAGTAATATCAGGCTTAAAAGCTGATTTTTAATCTTTTAAGGAGATTATCCTTTTCTGGGGGTCTGATTCATTAGTCTTATCAAGCTAATTTGCACGGCGCCTTCCCCATTCTACGAGATAAATTCTTCTCATGGCTAGGATAAATCTGACCACTTGGCGACCCTGTTTAATGCTGATGTCCGTGGATTTTTTGCTGATTTTAGTGATGACTTTTCTAGATTTTTCGTCAACCTACAGCTGGTCTGGACGACAGCTTCTTGACCGAAATCAAGAAGCGCGTGTCTTTTTCAGAGGACTTTACTTCCTTTTAATGATGGAATTGATTCATCGTGTAGATCCATCTTTCTTTCAAATATATTACAGTAAATCGGGTAAAACTGGTTAGTTTAGTCCAAAGTCAAAAGTATCTGCAATAATCTTGTGATATATGTTTTAAAGAACTTGGTGCATTCTTCCCACACTTAGCTTTTATTTATTTTTTTTTCTTTGCCTTTTTATTCTCCTCTATTCTATTTTAAATGAATTCAAGCGTTTTGGGTTGTTTCTCAATTTATGTCCTTTCCGAGGTAACAATAATTTCGGTATTAACACCTAGTTTTATCGTTCATAAATATGTATAAACAGGATTTTGAATTCATTTAGTTGAAAATTTTTGAAAATTTTTACTAGAATTAGGTAGTTAGTATATAAGACTAGGGCTGTTCTTTATTATCAGAGAGCGCTAAATTCTAATACAACTACTGCTTTACTAGTATTAGTAAACAAGTGTTTAAATTATCAATTTTTAAAACACGAATTAATTTAACCTCTTCCCACACTTAAGAACTTGCAATGCCTCATTTGCAAGAAATCAGTAATAATTTAAATTTATGAGGGTGATTAGCGTAGAAAATGATTAAAATTTTATCAAAGTTTCCAAACATATTGTTGTTTGTTTGAATGAGAAATGGTGCACATCATTTGTTCATTCTGTCATTTGTTACATCACATTTGTTTTGCATCTTGTCGTCAAAATTAGTAGCTTTTGCTGAACTTAATGACAGTCTTTGAAAATGCGCTGTTTTACCCTGTTGTGTACATGAGATAAAATACATACAATACAAATATAAACATGCATGGTAATTTGAAATGGGACTTAATATCCCACTTTCAAATTTACAAAAATGAAATATTAGTACAAAATAATAAAAATGTTAAAAATTACATAAAAGTATCATAATATCAAATGTTTAACATAAATAAATAAAAGTGATAAAAGATAAGAAATCACCAATGGAACACTATTGATTTGGATAGGGATTCCAGTTCATGTTATCGTCCGGGTTCCATGGTTGGTGATAGGAGTTCTGATAGGCTTGATTGGGGTTGTACAGGTTAAAGGGTGGTCGGATGTCGGGCTAATGTGGTGGATAGTAAGCATGCTGAGTCGGGATGTAGTTGTGTGGTACCTGATATGATAGATGGCTCATGATTTGGTGTTGATGAACTACCCAACTATCATGCTGGCATCGCCTGGATTGCTCATACTCATCCGCGCCTCTCCATTCCTCATACTGACGATGCCTAGCTTGGTTATTCATTTCCACCTCATACATATGCTGATAAACATCAGTATAACTATCCCTAATGACTTCCCTAATGGCATCTGCTTCCTCCATCTCATCATCCGAACCTCTCTCTACCTGTGGGTGTCTGCCCTGATATGGGAATAGCCTATTGTGTTTCCGAGTTAGTACCTTTGCACCTTGATATACCTGCAAACCTATACTCTCGGCTTGTTCCTCAATCTCGACCATCGGACCCCTTCCAAATTTATCTACAAATAAATACTCTCCAATGAGAGTAACAAAAATTCCTCCTCCTATTATTCCCCCCTCCTGTATACCTTCCACCATTTTGGACAAATATTAACCAACACAGTAGGGGATATTAACAAAGCTTCTAGGGTTTCGAATGCACTTAAGGTAGAATAAATCATTTAGGGTCATTTTCTCCTTGTTTCTACCTCGTTGTGTAATCGTGTTTGCTAAAAACCTATAAATTATGCGCAGTTCTGCTCTGTCAATATCTAAATAGGAGTGTCTTCCACCCCGCCTAAATACCTCATATTTTGACATTCGCCTCCATATGGCGTTAGCGTTAAAATCTCTATCTACCCTCTCACCTTCATAAATTAAAACTGTACAATCAGGTGATAATAATTCAGCGGGGGTGTAAATCTGTAAAGCCCTAGCCATGTCTAGCATGGACATCCTGTACATCCTACCTCTAAGTAAAAATCTAAGAAAAGTTATATCGTCTAACCTATCTACATCCCTATTTAATGCTATAGTACTCATTAATTCAACACACCACTCCTTATATACAGGCCTACGAGTGGTAAAAAAACGTTTCCAATCAGAAAAAGAAGAGTTCCCATACCTTTGGATTAGCAACAGCCTAACTGAGTTAGCTAGGTTGACTTCTTCCAAAGGTCTCCAATCTATTACCCTTGGCACCTCTACATTTTTGGTGTAAATCTTAAATTTGTTACTTTGGTACGTTGGGTAATCTATCCAGTTTCGCTCAAACCTTAGATTTGGATGTAATTCCTCTTCATGAACTCTTGAGCTTATTATTATCTGATGAAGCGGAAATTGTACGTAGGCATTAACAAATTGTAGATTTGGTTCATAATATGGTATGTGTTGATCATAATGTTGGTGTTGTTCTTGTTGTTGCACTTCCAGTTGTTGTTCTGGCTGTGGCTCTGGTGGCATCTCTGGCTGTGGTTCTTGTTCAGCTCATCTAGACTATGATGCACTGTCAGTATCTGTATTTCTCTGCAAAACACATTAAACACAAAATTTGTGCATCTAAATATGCATTAGTTTTAGCAAAATAACAAATTAACACAATTACAATAACATGTTTAATTCATATCAAACTTATACACATTTTCACAAATTTAACAATTCTACAATTTTTTAAATAAGCATATATGAAAATGTACATAATCTTCATAAGCATTTAACTCAAATAACATGTCAAAATAATCATTATTAGTAATTAAACAAGTTTCAAATGGCATTCATATCAAATTAATCAAGTTCATGAATTTTAGACTAAAAAAGTCCACTTTAATGCTCAAAAATCATGTTTAGAATCAAAGTTTGGATTATTTAGCAACCTAAACATGTTACACTACTTAATTTAGCAATAATTCATAACAAAAATCGGCCATAACCTGTTTATATCAAAAAGCCCCAAATTGCTCAAGAACACAAACTCTAGATTTCTAAAAAATTTGAAGTTTAAGGCTTCAAATCATGACAAATAGCATAAATTTAGGTTATACAAGCATAATATACCAACAATTTAACTATAATTACACTAGAAATTATCAAAATCAAATTAGGTAAAAATTTGCTCAAGAACACAAAAATTCGAATTTAAAGAGTTTTAGGGGTGGAATTGTTACCTTCTTTGAAAAACTTATGAACAAATGCATGATTAGAGCAGATTATAGCAAGAAACTTGGTGAATTTTGGGTGAAAATTAGTGATTTTTGGGGTGTTTTTGAGTGTGTGTTCGTGAATGTGTGTGTGTAAAGTGAGAGAGACAGAGAGGTTCGCTGGAACTTTAATCCTCTCTAGTATTTTTATGCCATGCGATCGCATGGCTGTGTAAGGCAAATCCCATGCGATCGCATGGGGTGCCGGATTTTATTTTATTTTATTTATTTTTTTTATATAAAACCTTTTACTTATAAAACAATAATTGATTAATTTTGGAAAAAAATTCTTTTTAGATTGAGGCCGTTTTGGTACGTTTACCTAGTTCATCCCTCAACAAAATTTTAAAATTTGTTATTTTAAAGCGTTGTTTTAAAAGCAAAGATTTTTGAATTTTTTAATGTTTTTGGCATACTTTAAATCAATAAGATTAAAAATAATGACAACAAAATTTGTCGCCCCGCCCTCGGGTAAAGCAATTTCGGTTCAACGACCTAGTGTTTAACTTACGACGAATTTCAGAAATCAATTTTTAACTTAATGAAGTAAAGTAAATTTTGTTTTTAAATTCACACCAAACTTAAATTTAAAATGCATAAAATAAAATTTCATATAAATATTATTAATTTTACAATTTTACATTTAAAGTAATATATTTATATATTAATTTTAAAAACAAGGTAAAAATAAATTAGAAAATCTTTTTGGTCTTTTATCCCACTTTAATCACTCAAATATTTACAAAAATATACGTCCTTCTTTTGGGTAATGTAATTTCGGCTATTTTACCTAGTTTTACTCATGACGAATTTTTGAAATATTTTGGGTTGATTGATTAAAAATATTTATACCTTATGAATAAACGGTAAATTTCACAGTGATGTAATAAATTTTTGTATGATATCAATAATTTTGGTTTATTAGACCTAATTTTATTGAATATCAATTTAATACTTTATAGCAAACAATTCAGCGTTTATTATCAAAAGGTTAAAAGCAATAAAAATAAAAATAAAAACTGTACATACTTACCTGTGAGATAGAATTCTCAGAGACCTGCTTTAGTAGACTCGTAAGAGAGTCGTTCGATTTGGTTTTTCATTGCTACATAAGCGTAACCTCGAATGTTTAACAACTTTTCTTCTAAACATATGAACGGTCCTTCTCTGCATAGAGTAACGAATTCAGTATTGGAATATGTCTGATTTGTCGAGCATTTTCCTTCGTGTGACCATTTTCCGCATTTATGACATTTTTCAAGATGTCGTGCTCTTCTTTTTGTTGCGGATTTTGATGTTCCTTTACCGAAATGTATCTTATTATGATTGTTCCTGAGTTCTCTCCTTACTTCGTCCATTTTGCCTCTTATGAATGATACCAGTTCACTCGAGAAAGTGTTATTATTTCGTTTAGTAATCATAGTGTGTAGTAGTAGACCATGGTTCAGATCAAAGGAATTCTTCATCTCGTAAAACCTAACAAAAATAAAAATTTAGAATGGGGGGAGAAGACTAGTTCTTTAGTGTCTGCTAGGGAAATACCAATCGGATTCCATTCTCGAAAACTACACGAAAACAGAAAATCTAACTCTAAACAGCATTATATCTTAGAACATTTGAATCTCCCCACACTTAGTTAGTTGTGGTGTCGAACTTATGATTATCTTCATTGTTCATTTCAATTGGACCATCAACAACTTGTATATCTTTGACTTTTGCTTCAAGCCATTTGTTGATTTTCTCGGTAACATTCACAAATTCAACTAACATCACCTTTTCTTTAGGCGACAAATTGGATACTAATCGGTTACATAACTTAAAGTTCCCCTTAATTCTAGCATCTTGAACCCGTTTATAAAGTTTCTTCGTTGAACTGTTAAAAACGGGTTCATCTAATTTTGTATTATCAACGGGGCTCTTTGTTATCAGGTTATCATTAGGTGTTTCTTCATCTTCCCCACACTTAGGCGTTTTTATTGGTTCAATAGTTTTGGTTGGTGAAGATTGAAACTTTAGGTTCACAAAGGTGACCGATTTATCACCATGCCTAAGTATCATTATACCTTCTCTTACATCAAAGAACGCCTCGGTGGTTGCTAAAAATGGGCGACCTAAAATTAGAGGAATATCAAGGTCTTCCTCTACATTAATAACTATGAAATTTGTAACAAAGGTCAAACTTCCCACTTTAACAAGTAAATTATTGGCTATTCCAACCGGGTGTTTGATGGTTTGGTCAAATAATTGAACACCTATTTTGGTTGGTCTTAATTTACCCACACCTAATCTTTTGTATATGGAAAGAGGTATAATATTAGCACTCACCCCTAAATCTGCGAGTCCATTATACATAGCACCATCATTAAGCAAGCAAGAAATGATAAATTCACCTGGGTCTCCAACTTTAGTAAGTAGAATTGGTTTATTAACATTTTTCGGGTGCTCTTTTCTTAGTTCTTTCACTTCTGCTTGAACTTCTTTTCTTGGAATGGGAGGTTTATATAGAAATTCTTCTTCATCACTCCAATTTGAAGCCTCTTCATCTTCCAATTTTGGTTTTTCATATGTCGTTCACAACATATTTTTGTTTTCATTCTGAGGGTTTTCTTGGGTGGTGAAATTATGATTAACTTCATTATCAACTTCCATCGGATCATGTATGTAATGTTTAACTCTGTGACCATTAACTTTAAATTCAACCCCATTTGAATTTATCAACTCAATTGTTCCGTATGGGAAAACTCTTTTGACTATAAATGGTCCAAACCATCTTGATTTCAATTTTCCAGGAAATAGCTTAAATCGTGAATTAAAAAGAAGAACTCTGTCTCCTTCCTTAAATTCTTTTGAACTTCTGATTCTTTTATCATGCCATTTCTTCGTTATTTCCTTATAGATTAACGAATTTTCATATGCATCATATCTTAATTCTTCTAATTCATTTAGTTGACTTAATCGTAGATGTCCGGCTTCATGTAAATCAAGATTACATGCCTTCATAGCCCAAAATGCTTTGTGCTCAATTTCTACTGAAAGGTGACGTGACGACCCGGGAATTTCCGACCAAATTTAAACTTTATTCTTATATGATTTTGATATGATAAGCAAAGTCTATTTAATTGAATCTCAAAAATTTTGAACTGTTTCATTTATTCAATTGACCTTCGACCAATTCCGACAATTCACGAACAACTATTTGTAAATAGGTGTGTGTGTGTGTGTATATATATATATATATATATATATATATATATATATATATATATATATATATATAATAAATATTATATAGTTAGTTATTAAAATAATTTTTGTAAAGTAAAATAATATAAGATATAATAAAATTTATTATTAAAATAAATATAGATATATATGTAATGTATATCGAATATTCATATATTGTTTCGAATTTATAATAACATACGTCCATTATTTTGATTGATATTAAACAAGTTGCGAGCTTGTGAGTGTAATAAAATAAATAATAGATAAGCCTACTCGATCATGTTTCGCACATTTTATGACTAAAATAATTACATGAGCTTAATATGAGATTTTTTTTCTGAAGACTTGTGTCCGCCACTGTTCAACCATAGAGCACGAAATCCAGTCTGTGAAGAGAGACGGTTAACTTAATCACACGTTTATTATTATTATTAGTATTATTAATATTATTGTTATTTTAATTATTATTATTATATTAACTATTATTAATATCTAAACAAGTATTAGAAAAAGTATTATTATTATTGATATTAGGAATATTATTATCATTATTATTATTATTATTAAAATATATAGTATTATTATTAATATGACTATTAAAATTTCTTTTAGAATCATCATTTTTATTAAAAGTACCATTATTATTTATAATATTATTTTTATGAAAACTAACATTTTTATCTTATCATTATTATCTTTTCATTAAAAATTATTATTATTACTAACATTACTTTTACTACTAGTATTATTATCAAAACTATTAATAGCAGTATCATTACTAAATCTAATTACTTTTAGTATTATTATTATTAACATAAAAAGATACAAATTTTTATTTATTATTATTGATATTATTTTACCAAATAAATAACTATATAAGAATATATTTAAAACATATCGCATAACAACATTAATATTTTCATAATAAATACTAATTATTTATCTAAAGTATATAAAATAAATATAGTTAATATAGTTACTAATGAAATATACAAGTTACTGAAATAACAATTAATAATAATATCTAAACTTGTTCGATTACAAGTATATGTTTTAACATATATATGAATAATATAGATTCGTGAATCCGAGGTCAACCCTACACTTGTTAAGTGACGTTATATGTATTTTTACTACAAAATACAGTATGGTGAGTTTCATTTGCTCCCTTTTTAAATGTTTTTGCAATATATATTTTTGGGACTGAGAATACATGCGCTGCTTTTATAAATGTTTTACGAAATAGACACAAGTAATCGAAACTACATTATATGGTTGAATGATCGAAGCCGAATATGCCCCTTTTGCTTGGTAACCTAAGAATTAGTAAACTGATCTACTAATTGACTCGAATCCTAAAGATATATCTATTGGGCCTAACGAACCCCATCCAAAGTACCGGATGCTTTAGTACTTAGAATTCGTTTTTATCATGTTCGAAAGATTTCCTGGAATGATAGGGGATATTCTTATATGCATCTTGTTAATGTCGGTTACCAGGTGTTCAATCCATATGAATAATATTTTTGTCTCTATGCATGGGACGTATATTTATGAGAAATGGAAATGGAAAATCTTGTGGTCTATTAAAATGATGAAAATGATCATTTATGATAAACTAATTTTGGTTGACACTTTAAAGCATGTTTATTCTCAGGAGTTAAAGAAATCTTCCGCTGTGCATTTGCTCATTTTAAAGATATTACTTGGAGTCATTCATGGCATATTTCGAAAGACGTTGCATTCGAGTCATAGAGTTCATCAAGATTATTATTAAGTCAATTATAGTTGGAAGTATTATGAAATGGTATGCATGTCGTCAACTTTAGATGTAAATAAAGTTTGTCTTTTAAAAACGAATGCAATATTTGTAAAATGTATCATATAGAGGTCAAATACCTCGCTATGTAATCAACTATTGTGAATCGTTTATAATGTATATGAACGGGTCCCTTCAGTTGGCATCAGAGCTGGTATAACACCGTCCATGTGTGGCAGGTTAGTCATAAAGGAGGTTCTCACAGTGTTACATGTGACGAAGCATTGGCTCTTACTCCTTGCAATCCTTTACGAGAATTGGCAGTAGCCGAGAGGCAGGCCCTAAAATCAGTATCTGAGATACACTCAGTGGTCACCAGGCGGTTAGCTGGGAAGGCACTGGGTGGGACGGTGGTTGTCCCCAACTGTCCTTCAGTTGGTATCAGAGCGGTGGTCTTAGCGAACCAGGTCTTGCATTAATGTGTCTAACTGATAGTTGTTTAGATGCATTAGTGGGTCTGGACTTCGACCGTGTCTGCATGTCAAAATTTTTCTTATCATTTAGTGTCGAAAAATTATTTGTTTATCATCCTTAAAGTCTAGACACGTCTTACTGCCTCTATTGCATAGACAGTGTATAGATAAATTCATATCTTAGCATATCTGTTATTGTTACCTTTGCCTGACAGCTTTCGTAGATTCCTCCGTAACTTATGGGATTTTAGTATTATATATGCATATGTAAATTATGTATTGCAGGGTACTAATCTACATCCTAATATCAGGGCCGGATATTGAGGCGTGCAAGCCGTGCGGCCGTACAGGGCCCAACATCTATAAGGGCCCCTAAAAAATATCCTAACATTACATATATAGACTTATTTTTACATATTTTGGTCAATTTGTTAATTAAAAATAGAAAAATCAAAAAATAAGATACATAATCAATGTCGAATACTCCGTAATCCAATATTATGCTCCAATACTCCACGTTCATGCTCCAATACTTAGATGTCGAAGCTTAGTATTATGTTATATAAGAAAAAATTTTGTATACAAAAGGCCCACTTTTTAATTTTCGAACAGGGCCCTTAAAATTAATGGGACGGCCCTGCATCCTATAATCTATTTCTTATCGACAATCCTTCATCTGATCGTAAGAGATGAATCCCTCAACCAGTTCGATTCCTCATATTCCGATAGCCATTCCGATAGTTATTCCGACAGCTATTTCGACATGGATGTTCACCTAAGCTCCGGAAACAGCATCACCGGAATGAATCAATCAATCAGCCATCATCAATTCTGGATGAAATGGGGCTGAGTTCGTAGTAGACTTAACCAATGGAGACGAGAAGAAGGCGATCCTTTCCACCCACCAACCTGCACTCATGGCAAAGAACCTGAAGCACTTACCGACAAACCTATTCGAAACACCATTCTCACATTCATTTCCCGAATATCTCGCCATGACTATATCATAACTCAGATTCTAAACCTTATGCATTCGCCCATTCTCACCGACAATCATCCCGGAGTAATAAGTCAACGAACTAAGCGCCCGAATTGTAGCCTTGAAAAATATGGTGCAAAACGTAGCAGCTTTAGCAACATCAACGGCACCAATAGTACCACCAACATCAATACCAGTACCTTCAACAACACACGCCTCAACATCACAATCTGTGCCTCGAGCATAATCATCGTTCTACATGACGTTCTACATCATTTATCTTCGTTCGACATGGCGATTATGTAATCTCTAATGTTTTAGAGATTATATATTCTTGTTCTAACGGTAAACCAAATGAGATTAATATCATATTAACTCATTAAATCTATATTACATCTGAAGAAAATATATATATGAAAGTATATTTTCATAAAGTTTGTAATTAAAAATTCTTTTGTACAAACTGTTAATGGTAAACATATTTTAACGGGTAGTGTCACGACCCTACTTTTTTCGTTATCTTTTCCGTTAATTATTTAACAGCCGTTAACTGTTAGTGTGCCACGTCATTTCTATGACCTATATTATTATTTTTATAATATATATATATATATATATATATATATTAATTATTATGTGTAATGTGAATATTTGTATTCATATTTTAATTTATACGTTTCTACGTCTCGCGGATTTCCATCCGGCGAATCTTTTCGGTTTTAAAACCAACGGTCAAGTTTTTGGGACATTTAAATCCTAAATATTTTAAATATGATATTTTAAGATCATATTATTATATAGTGTATTTATATTTATTTTTCGTCGCGCGTTTGTTATCTATCCGGATTTTTAATCGCGTAAGCGTGTTTTCGCATTTCGGGACTCGTTCGGGCTTTCGGGCCATCAGGAAATTATATTTTATCAAAATTGGACCCATGGCACCCACCCCCATGCAAGTTTCGGCCGAAGCCAAGGGGGGAGGGGGTTAACACTCCTTATTTTTCTTTATTTGATATTTTTATCTTATCACTTCTAAATTTATCCAAAAACCTAGTTTTATTTTGTGCTCTCCCCTTGCCGTCGCCATTCATCACCAACATCACCATCATCATCTAAAATTAAAGCTTGGATCAAGGAGTGATTACTACCAACGCGTTCCTCTCGTTCTTCTCTACGCGATCACATAGTTCGTTTCTCGATTAGGGTATAAACCCTAACCCTAGAATTTTCAATTTTTTTTTATTTACTTT
This sequence comes from Rutidosis leptorrhynchoides, assembly GCF_046630445.1. Lineage (NCBI taxonomy): Eukaryota > Viridiplantae > Streptophyta > Magnoliopsida > Asterales > Asteraceae > Rutidosis > Rutidosis leptorrhynchoides. The sequence continues at coordinate 301,858,924 of NC_092337.1, forward strand.
ATTTTGATGATTATTTAGTAGTATGATGTTTGTGGATTATTGTAATGGTGTTTGTATGCATAGATGTACTCATAATCACATATTTTCGGTTTGTTAAATTCTGGACAGCAGATTTTTCGTGTATTATGGGTTTGTGACTGAGATAAAAGTTAAAATAAAGTATGTAAATGAGTTCCTCTCATCAAGGCATTAATTTTAGACTCCGGATTCATGTCGTTTCGATTCCCGGAGCCCTAGTTATAATCAAATTACTATTTTGTTAAAATTGAAATGTGGATTGACATGAAACAGGTATGGTCCGACTTTGTGACCTTCCTTGGTGTCTTTAGGGTGTGTTAGTGTGTTAGGACTGATGGTGGGACGAACTTTCATGTTCGGGTCACCTAAATCCGAGCCACGGTTCACCCGTTTCGACTAAAACACGATTTTGTGTAAATTGAAGGTCCAAGTGGTGTCATGGCTGATTACCACGACTTATGGACTGTTCTTGGTGTGTTCTTGAGTGCACCTTTGTTTCGGGTGGTTTGAATAGGCGGAGATGCATATAAGGCTCGCCAGAAATCGACACCCGGGGCTCAAGATACAACCCGATGAACTTTTGAATTAAAACTTATGTTTAATTCTAAAACTTATGATAAAAATAATGAAACTCATTATTAATAAATTTTTTATGGTAAAAGAAGTAATTATTATTATTTAAGACTTATGATATAAATATTTATTATATCATTTAATTATTATTTATGATTTAATTAACCTTTTAATTTAACTTATGATTAATGACACTTTTATTATTAATGGAAAATACTTATGATAAGTATTAAATTTATTTTATAAGAATATTATTATAAGACTTATAATGAAGATTAAATAATTATTTAATTATTATAAGACTTAATTATTATTTAATTATGATTTAATTATTAAATACTTATGATTTAATAATTATATTTAGAAACTTATGATATGATTAATAATTCATTATTAATTAATAATACTTATGATATGATTTAAAAAATTACTATATTATGACTAATATTTAATTAATTAATTAACTGCTTATGTTATATTAATTATATCATTTCAACTTATATTAACTTTAATAATTCATTTTATTTAATTAAACTTATGTTATGACATAATTATACACTTTTAACTTTAATAAACATTATAACTTATGTTATTATTATAACTTACACTTTTCAAATTAGTGTTGACTATGTTTGACCAAAGTTGACTTTTGAGTTGACTTTCGGTTGACTTTGGCTTTCAGTTGACTTTTGTTGACTTTCTAAATAAGGAAACTTTCCTAACTTAAAAACTTTCTAAAAATAGAACTTTCTAAATTTGGAAACTTTCCTAAAATAGAAACTTTCCAAAAAAAGAAACTTTTCAAAAATAGAAACTTTCCTAAAATAGAAACTTTCCAAAAATAGAAACTTTCCTAAAATAGAAACTTTCCAAAAATGGAAACCTGCTAAAAATAGAAACTTTCTAAAAATAGAAAGTATGTGTCCGTACGCTGCTCCAGTCAAATCGATGCTTGCCGAGTATTGTTCTATGTTTACTTGCAACATGTACAATAGCTATCATACTAAGACTTGACCTAAGTTAGTTATTTATATCGACCTGCTTTATTTATAGGTCGGCGTTGTGATCATTCCTGATCACTTTACTCTATTTGCTGTTCGCTTGTTTGTGTGGTTTCTTCAGTTGCTTTTAAGGTGAGTTATGTAACGACCCGCACTTTTTCGATCATACTATACTTATAAGATTAATATTTACATAAATTAAACCTTGCCAACATGATAAGCAATCCAAATTGTTGAGAATTATGTTTCCGAAAAGAGTTTTACACAACGTTTGACCGTCTAGTTTGACCGATGATATCACGAACTATACAATATATGATAATTATACGTTTGTGTATATAAATGTATATATACATATTTAACATGATTAATAAATGTTTTAATATCTCATTTTGTATTAATAACAACAAGTTATATGTGTATTTTGAAACTATTAACTTAAGTTTTCAAAACGATAACTATACGTAACGTTATTTGACATAAATACTTAAGACATATAATGTTTATACATATATTGTATAAGTAATGTATTTAATCACTTTTAAAGACTTAAATACATAAAACCATATAAGTGTATTCACAAAAGATAGCTATATTTGAATCCTCATTCCATTTTTCACAAAATTTCTATACGTATACCTAGAGTATTTGTACTCGTATCATACCAAGCTTCTATACGTATTTACTATTGGTATATACACATCAAAATCACCACCTAACCAGCCATTATTCATGCCCTTAGAGCTAGGTAATTACTTTTGGATGATTACTTGACTAATTAACAAAATTACAAACTAAAAATCTTATCATGTATTACATGATACATGTTTTTTTTAGGTTATAAGTATCACCATTTCTAGTTCATTTTCTAACCTCATTTTTAGTTAAACACACACTCTTTCACAACCCTTAAAACCCTTAATCAATTCAGCAAAGTTTCCAAGAAGATCTAGTTTCAAAAACCATACTAAAACACCATAAGAAAACCATACAAAAACACTTCAAGAAAACCCTCCAAGAACACCAACTTACTTCCAATCTTTCATCCACTTCTAACACCCTTTTGATTCTAGCTTCTTACTCCTCTTTTACAGCAAACTTATCCAAGGAACTTGAGGTAGAATCTATGTTCATAACCTTATTCGATTCATATATATATAGTTATCTTATTTTGTGGTACAAAAGTTTAACAACAAGAACATAGTTTGAATGTTTTCAAACTTGTTTGCAAACTAAATAGATCCTTCTAACTTAACTTTTAAAATACTTCAAGACCTGTAATATAACTTATGTATATGCTAATTTAACAAGGTAAAACTTGGTTTTTCAAAGTATAAGTATTTTTAGAAAAATGGTCATTAAATGATTTTGTTGTAACAAAAATGTTTAACTTCATATGTTTCACTAATGTTTCACTTATGCCGTATGATTTTGAATACAAACCAAGGTATTTACAGTTCATAGTCTTAAAGAAGAACTCGATCCAAGAAGATGGCAATTTGAATCAACGAAAACGGATTTGTAACGAAGAAACTATGACCGAAACAAAATTGGTTATCCTAGATCATTTCAACTACGGGATCAATTGGAAAAAATGATATAAATCACATATTTCTAAGATAACATGATATTTTATATATATGTACTTATAATTCAATTTTATATGGTTCAGGATCACCCGTAAACAACACGAGAAGATTAATCATAAGATCCCATGATTGTACGCAACACGTCATTTGACAACACCGGTACTTTATGTACGCAACACGTCATTTGACAACACCGGTACCATGGGTCAAGATTAATCTCGACCAATACATTTATGATGGGGTTTTACGGGAGTTTTATTTATTTCGTTGGGGGTTATATTTATTCATTGCGGGTATATTAAACATCTAAAAATGAACCATTAAAATTGAATTGCTAACCTCGGACTGCTAACTACGGACTAAGGAATTATTCAAAGTATTAAAAGTATAACAAGTATATATTTATAACGTTTGTTTAAAAATGAAAACATATTGATATATTATATGGATAGGTTCGTGATATCAACCGGAAGACCGAGTCAAATTATTTATATCATCAAGACAAGAGTGAGTATATAGTCCCACTTTTAAACTCTAAATATTTCGGGATGAGAATACATGTATTTTATGTTTTACGATATGGACACAAGTAACTGAAAAATATGTTCTACGTTGAGTTGTACCACTGGCATACTTCCCTGTAGCTTGGTAACTAATATTTACAGCGGTATTGTAAACGCGAATCCTGTTGATAGATCTATCGGGCCTGACAACCCCAACCGGACTGGACGACCAGTATTCAACGGTTGCACAGTACTTCGTTTTGTGACTACACTTGGTACGGTGTAGTAAGATTTCATATTAAAGGGAATATGCGACGTGAAAATGTTAAGTATGGTTACCAAGTGCTCAACCACTTAGAATATTTTTATTGAAATGTTTATATACGAAATCTTGTGGTCTATATATATATATTGCTGCGCACTAAACCTATATCTCACCAACTTTATGTTGACGTTTTTAAACATGTTTATTCTCAGGTGATAATTAAAGCTTCCGCTGCATTATGTTGAATCTAAGCAGGATCATGCGTACTCATATTTGTGTCAAAAATAAAACTGCATATCCGAGGACGTGTGTTGTAAAATATGCTAGAAATCGTGTTGTTATTATCATTTGTAAAGTTTGTAAGTCGAAGATTATCGTTAAACGATAATCATCTTTTTATTGTCTAAAGCTTGTAACAAAAATAATGGTTTGGTTTGTAATGTATAATATATGCAGTTTTCCTTTTTAAAAAATGTCGCATATAGAGGTCAATACCTCGCAATGAAATCATACGTTATCTAACACGTTCTTATGGTTAAGGACGGGTTATGACATGTGGTATCAGAGCGTTGGTCTTAGCGAACCAGGTCTGCATTAGTGTGTCTAACCGAGAAGTCGTTAGGATACATTAGTAAGTCTGGACTTTGACCGGGTCTGATTTAAAAAAAAAAACATTGCTTATCACTGTTGGTTAAAATTTATATGTAAATATTATATAAGTACTAATGGGTTAGTTGTTGTGTGATAGATGTCGAGCTCAAAAATTGTTATCACAATCAACGACTCCGAATCAGAATCTTCAGATGGCGTTCCAGTCATTAACCTGTCCGATGACGAAAATGATATCCTTGGGGAAGACTCACAAATTCCGGATGAACCAACTATAGAAATATCGGAAAGTGAACCCGAGGAGGAAAGTGAACCCGAGGAGGAAAGTGAACCCGAGGAGGAAAGTGAACCCGAGGAGGAAAGTGAACCCGAGGAAGAAATACAGGAAATTACAAAAGACGAGTTCGAACTAGGAAAGAAACGAAAGGCTAATGAATTAGAAAATCCAAATCCCGAGTTTAATGAGAATGATGTGGCACCAATTCCACTAGACACTACCACCCCTATTCCCGCTATTCCTATTCGTTCTGTCCCGGCATCCAGTTCTTCAGTCCCACAGCCAAAATATAGGCAGACAGTTAGGATAAGCGTTAAGCAAATCTTTGTGTCTAAACGTCCTAGAAAATAGATCAAACGATGCGCTGCTGTGTCAAACCATGGAACCGAATAATGTTTTGTATAATATTAATAGTGTGGTTTGCTTAATGTTCGATGTAAGATAAGCATATGTAAAATATTGAAGTATGAAATGCAATAATTTTCCATGGTTAAGTATTATTTAGATTGTAGTAATTGGTTCTGTACTAAGCTATTAAGTATGAACATTAACGGGTAGGTACTACCCTAGATATAATTATAAAACGCTAATAAGAAGAAAAGGCTTTTATAATAATACCTGGTTCATATTATTAACAAGCTATAATGTACTATAAATACACACTACATCTATAATAATCCATGTGAAAAATTATTTTCTTTCATTAGGAAATGGCGCGATTGAATCGAATGACGGAACAAGAACTCGAGGAACTCATCAACCAGCGAGTGAACGACAGAATGTTATGGGTTGAGGCTGCAAGAGCTGCTGCAGTTAATCCAAATCCTCGTGTAGGATGCTCCTACAAGACGTTCCAAGCTTGCAAGCCATCATCATTCAGTGGAACGGAAGGACCTATCGGTTTAACCCGATGGATAGAAAAGATGGAGACGGTGTTCAAAATTAGCGGTTGTGATGAAAAAGACATGACCAAGTTTGCATCGTGCACTTTACAAGATAGTGCACTCACATGGTGGAAGAATTATGTGAAGGCGGTAGGAGGAGATGTAGCTTATGATACTCCATGGGAAGAATTCAAAGCAATGATAATCACCGAGTATTGTCCAAGGAATGAGGTTATTAAGTTAGAAGATGAGTTACGAAGTTTGAAGGTGGTTGGTACTGAAATCACCAACTACAACCAGCGATTCATGGAATTAGTTTTGCTATGCCCTGAATTGGTTCCAACCGAAGCACGGAAGATTGAAATGTACAAAGGTGGTTTGCCCAAAAAGGTCAAGGCAAACGTTACAGCATCGAAACCTAAAACAATTCATGAAGCTATAACCATGGCGAACGAGCTAATGGATCAGGTCATTTTGGACAAGAAAGCATTCAATACTGAGGTGAAAGTATTGGGGAACAAGAAAAAGTGGAATGGAGGTTATGATCGAGGTAACCAACAACAACCTTATAAGAAACAAGAAACCACGAAAGGTGCGGGTAGCGGTTCAGGCTTTGGTTACAAAGGACAAAGTCCTTTATGCAACCGTTGTCACAAACATCATTTTGGTTACTGTAGTGTGTTGTGCACTAAATGCAATAGACAGGGACATCTTGCTGAAGATTGTAAGGCTCTCGTTACAAATGGCAACAAGACTCCTGCCACCAACGCAAATAGAACTGCTTTGGCTACCATTACTTGTTTTGGTTGTGGAAAACAAGGTCACTATAAGAGTCAGTGCCCGAATCAGAATGGCGGACCTGCACGTGGAAGAGCGTTTGTTATTAATGCTAGAGAGGCACGAGAAGACCCGGAGCTTGTTACGGGTACGTTTACCATTAATAACTTATCAGCATCTATTTTATTTGATACTGGCGCCGATAGAAGTTACGTGTGTATAAATTTTTACACTAAATTGAATTGTTCATCATTACCTCTAGATGCTAAGTACATGATTGAGTTAGCTAATGGTAAACTAATTAAAGCCGATAAAATTTGTCGTGATTGTAAGATAAATTTAGCCGGAGAAACATTTAAGATTGATTTGATACCCGTAGAATTAGGAAGTTTTGATGTAATAGTCGGCATGGACTGGATGTCCAAAGTAGGAGCGGAAGTTGTTTGTGCCAAGAAGGCAATTCGTATTCCTGGTAAGGATAAAATGCCGGTGATGATTTACGGAGAGAAGGGTGATTCAAAGCTAAAACTTATTAGCTGTTTGAAAGCCAAAAAGTGTTTAGAAAAGGGATGTTACGCTATTTTAGCACATGTTAATAAAGTCGAAAAGGAAGAGAAGTGCATCAATGACGTGCCTGTGGCAAGAGATTTTCCCGAAGTTTTTCCGGAAGAATTGCCGGGATTACCTCCATTTAGATCGGTAGAATTTCAAATAGATTTAGTACCAGGAGCTGCACCAGTGGCTCGTGCTCCATATAGACTTGCACCGTCCGAGTTAAAAGAACTTCAAAGTCAGTTAAAAGAATTACTGGACCGTGGATTCATACGACCGAGTACTTCACCGTGGGGAGCTCCAATTTTGTTTGTTAAGAAGAAAGATGGATCTTTTAGGATGTGTATAGACTATCGTGAATTAAATAAGTTAACTATCAAGAATCGGTATCCACTACCGAGAATTGATGACTTATTTAATCAATTGCAAGGATCATGTGTTTATTCGAAAATCGACTTAAGATCGGGCTATCATCAACTACGCGTCAAAGAAGAGGATATTCCGAAAACTGCTTTTCGGACACGTTATGGTCATTACGAATTTTTGGTTATGCCGTTTGGATTGACGAATGCGCCAGCTGTATTCATGGACCTCATGAATCGGGTTTGTAGTCCGTATTTAGATAAGTTTGTTATCGTTTTCATTGATGATATTCTTATCTATTCCAAGAGTGAGCAAGAGCATGAAGAGCATTTAAGGTTGATATTGGAGTTGTTGAGAAAAGAACAGCTATATGCTAAATTTTCTAAGTGTGCTTTTTGGTTGAAAGAAGTGCAATTTCTTGGTCACGTTGTTAATAGCAAAGGAATTCAGGTTGATCCAGCAAAAACTGAAGCCATTGAAAAATGGGAGACTCCTAAGACACCAACACAGATACGCCAATTTTTGGGTTTAGCCGGTTATTATAGAAGGTTTATTCAAGATTTTTCCCGAATAGCTAAGCCGTTGACAGCATTAACGCAAAAAGGGAAGAAATACGAATGGACCTCGGAGCAGGAGAACGCATTTCAAATACTGAAGAAGAAGTTAACTACGGCGCCTATTTTATCGTTACCTGAAGGGAACGATGATTTTGAAATATATTGTGACGCTTCGCGACAAGGTTTTGGTTGTGTTCTTATGCAACGAAAGAAAGTAATTGCATTTGCATCCCGACAATTGAAGATTCACGAGCGGAATTATACGACGCATGATCTAGAACTGGGAGCAGTCGTGTTTGCATTGAAGATGTGGAGACATTACTTGTATGGGGTTAAATTCACTGTGTTTACTGATCATAAAAGCCTTCAACATATTTTCGATCAAAAACAGCTGAACATGAGGCAACGTAGGTGGGTTGAGTTAATAAATGACTATGATTGTGAAATTCGTTATCATCCCGGGAAAGCGAACGTGGTGGCCGACGCTCTAAGCAGAAAGGAACGAGAACCAATTCGAGTACGAGCGATGAACATAAAAATTCGCATGAATCTCAACTCACAAATCAAAGAAGTTCAACGAGAAGCACTTACTAAAGAAAATATAGGAAATGAAATAATGAAGAAGTATGAGAAGCAACTCGTTATGCGGGAAGATGGAATTCGATATTTTGCAAATCGTATTTGGGTACCGAAGTTGGGTGGATTAAGGAAGTTGATATTGAACGAGGCACATAAGACAAGATATTCGATACATCATGGAGTTGGAAAGATGTACCAAGATCTTAAGACGCATTATTGGTGGCCTAATTTGAAGACAGACGTTGCAACATATGTTGGGGAATGTTTAACTTGTTCCAAAGTCAAAGCAGAACACCAGAAGCCGTCAGGGTTACTTCAACAACCAGAAATTCCAGAATGGAAATGGGACGGTATTACCATGGATTTCATCACGAAGTTACCAAAGACTGCCTGGGGATACGACACCATTTGGGTGATTGTTGATCGTCTCACCAAGTCTGCACATTTCTTGCCTATAAAGGAAACGGATAGAATGGAGAAACTATTACGATTGTATATAAAGGAAGTTGTTTCAAGGCATGGAATACCTATTTCCATTATATCCGATCGTGATAGTAGATTTACCTCAAAATTCTGGCAATCACTACAGGAGGCACTAGGAACTCGGTTGGATATGAGTACCGCATATCATCCGCAGACCGATGGACAGAGTGAAAGAACGATTCAGACTCTCGAAGACATGCTCAGGGCATGTGTGATCGATTTTGGAAACGGATGGGATAAATATCTACCGTTAGCAGAATTCTCGTATAATAATAGTTATCATGCGAGCATTGGAGCTGCGCCATTCGAAGCATTGTACGGAAGGAAGTGTAGATCTCCTATCTGTTGGAATGAAGTAGGAGATCGACATTTAACTGGTCCCGAGATCATACACGAAACGACCGAGAAGATAGTACAAATCAAGGAGAGATTGAAAACAGCCCGTAGTCGCCAAAAGAGCTACGCCGATGTCCGAAGGAAACCATTAGAGTTTCAGGTCGGGGACATGGTTATGCTAAAGATGTCACCTTGGAAAGGTGTAATACGTTTCGGCAAAAGGGGTAAACTGAACCCAAGGTACGTAGGCCCGTTCAAGATCATCGAACGCATTGGACCGGTAGCTTATCGACTCGAGTTACCGCAACAACTCGCCGGAGTACATAATACCTTTCACGTCTCGAACCTTAAGAAGTGTCTTGCAAAGGAAGACCTCACCATTCCTCTTGAAGAAATCCATGTCGACGAGAAACTACAATTCGTCGAAGAACCAATCGAAATCATGGACCGTGAAGTTAAACAACTCAAACAGAGCAATATACCGATTGTTAAGGTTCGTTGGAATGCTAGAAGAGGTCCCGAGTTTACTTGGGAACGAGAGGATCAGATGAAACGAAAGTATCCGCATTTGTTTCTCGATGACGCAAAATAGGTACAATTTTAAAATTTCGGGACGAAATTTATTTAACGGGGAGGTAATGTAACGACCCGCACTTTTTCGATCATACTATACTTATAAGATTAATATTTACATAAATTAAACCTTGCCAACATGATAAGCAATCCAAATTGTTGAGAATTATGTTTCCGAAAAGAGTTTTACACAACGTTTGACCGTCTAGTTTGACCGATGATATCACGAACTATACAATATATGATAATTATACGTTTGTGTATATAAATGTATATATACATATTTAACATGATTAATAAATGTTTTAATATCTCATTTTGTATTAATAACAACAAGTTATATGTGTATTTTGAAACTATTAACTTAAGTTTTCAAAACGATAACTATACGTAACGTTATTTGACATAAATACTTAAGACATATAATGTTTATACATATATTGTATAAGTAATGTATTTAATCACTTTTAAAGACTTAAATACATAAAACCATATAAGTGTATTCACAAAAGATAGCTATATTTGAATCCTCATTCCATTTTTCACAAAATTTCTATACGTATACCTAGAGTATTTGTACTCGTATCATACCAAGCTTCTATACGTATTTACTATTGGTATATACACATCAAAATCACCACCTAACCAGCCATTATTCATGCCCTTAGAGCTAGGTAATTACTTTTGGATGATTACTTGACTAATTAACAAAATTACAAACTAAAAATCTTATCATGTATTACATGATACATGTTTTTTTTAGGTTATAAGTATCACCATTTCTAGTTCATTTTCTAACCTCATTTTTAGTTAAACACACACTCTTTCACAACCCTTAAAACCCTTAATCAATTCAGCAAAGTTTCCAAGAAGATCTAGTTTCAAAAACCATACTAAAACACCATAAGAAAACCATACAAAAACACTTCAAGAAAACCCTCCAAGAACACCAACTTACTTCCAATCTTTCATCCACTTCTAACACCCTTTTGATTCTAGCTTCTTACTCCTCTTTTACAGCAAACTTATCCAAGGAACTTGAGGTAGAATCTATGTTCATAACCTTATTCGATTCATATATATATAGTTATCTTATTTTGTGGTACAAAAGTTTAACAACAAGAACATAGTTTGAATGTTTTCAAACTTGTTTGCAAACTAAATAGATCCTTCTAACTTAACTTTTAAAATACTTCAAGACCTGTAATATAACTTATGTATATGCTAATTTAACAAGGTAAAACTTGGTTTTTCAAAGTATAAGTATTTTTAGAAAAATGGTCATTAAATGATTTTGTTGTAACAAAAATGTTTAACTTCATATGTTTCACTAATGTTTCACTTATGCCGTATGATTTTGAATACAAACCAAGGTATTTACAGTTCATAGTCTTAAAGAAGAACTCGATCCAAGAAGATGGCAATTTGAATCAACGAAAACGGATTTGTAACGAAGAAACTATGACCGAAACAAAATTGGTTATCCTAGATCATTTCAACTACGGGATCAATTGGAAAAAATGATATAAATCACATATTTCTAAGATAACATGATATTTTATATATATGTACTTATAATTCAATTTTATATGGTTCAGGATCACCCGTAAACAACACGAGAAGATTAATCATAAGATCCCATGATTGTACGCAACACGTCATTTGACAACACCGGTACTTTATGTACGCAACACGTCATTTGACAACACCGGTACCATGGGTCAAGATTAATCTCGACCAATACATTTATGATGGGGTTTTACGGGAGTTTTATTTATTTCGTTGGGGGTTATATTTATTCATTGCGGGTATATTAAACATCTAAAAATGAACCATTAAAATTGAATTGCTAACCTCGGACTGCTAACTACGGACTAAGGAATTATTCAAAGTATTAAAAGTATAACAAGTATATATTTATAACGTTTGTTTAAAAATGAAAACATATTGATATATTATATGGATAGGTTCGTGATATCAACCGGAAGACCGAGTCAAATTATTTATATCATCAAGACAAGAGTGAGTATATAGTCCCACTTTTAAACTCTAAATATTTCGGGATGAGAATACATGTATTTTATGTTTTACGATATGGACACAAGTAACTGAAAAATATGTTCTACGTTGAGTTGTACCACTGGCATACTTCCCTGTAGCTTGGTAACTAATATTTACAGCGGTATTGTAAACGCGAATCCTGTTGATAGATCTATCGGGCCTGACAACCCCAACCGGACTGGACGACCAGTATTCAACGGTTGCACAGTACTTCGTTTTGTGACTACACTTGGTACGGTGTAGTAAGATTTCATATTAAAGGGAATATGCGACGTGAAAATGTTAAGTATGGTTACCAAGTGCTCAACCACTTAGAATATTTTTATTGAAATGTTTATATACGAAATCTTGTGGTCTATATATATATATTGCTGCGCACTAAACCTATATCTCACCAACTTTATGTTGACGTTTTTAAACATGTTTATTCTCAGGTGATAATTAAAGCTTCCGCTGCATTATGTTGAATCTAAGCAGGATCATGCGTACTCATATTTGTGTCAAAAATAAAACTGCATATCCGAGGACGTGTGTTGTAAAATATGCTAGAAATCGTGTTGTTATTATCATTTGTAAAGTTTGTAAGTCGAAGATTATCGTTAAACGATAATCATCTTTTTATTGTCTAAAGCTTGTAACAAAAATAATGGTTTGGTTTGTAATGTATAATATATGCAGTTTTCCTTTTTAAAAAATGTCGCATATAGAGGTCAATACCTCGCAATGAAATCATACGTTATCTAACACGTTCTTATGGTTAAGGACGGGTTATGACATGTGGTATCAGAGCGTTGGTCTTAGCGAACCAGGTCTGCATTAGTGTGTCTAACCGAGAAGCCGTTAGGATACATTAGTAAGTCTGGACTTTGACCGGGTCTGATTTAAAAAAAAAAACATTGCTTATCACTGTTGGTTAAAATTTATATGTAAATATTATATAAGTACTAATGGGTTAGTTGTTGTGTGATAGATGTCGAGCTCAAAAATTGTTATCACAATCAACGACTCCGAATCAGAATCTTCAGATGGCGTTCCAGTCATTAACCTGTCCGATGACGAAAATGATATCCTTGGGGAAGACTCACAAATTCCGGATGAACCAACTATAGAAATATCGGAAAGTGAACCCGAGGAGGAAAGTGAACCCGAGGAGGAAAGTGAACCCGAGGAGGAAAGTGAACCCGAGGAGGAAAGTGAACCCGAGGAAGAAATACAGGAAATTACAAAAGACGAGTTCGAACTAGGAAAGAAACGAAAGGCTAATGAATTAGAAAATCCAAATCCCGAGTTTAATGAGAATGATGTGGCACCAATTCCACTAGACACTACCACCCCTATTCCCGCTATTCCTATTCGTTCTGTCCCGGCATCCAGTTCTTCAGTCCCACAGCCAAAATATAGGCAGACAGTTAGGATAAGCGTTAAGCAAATCTTTGTGTCTAAACGTCCTAGAAAATAGATCAAACGATGCGCTGCTGTGTCAAACCATGGAACCGAATAATGTTTTGTATAATATTAATAGTGTGGTTTGCTTAATGTTCGATGTAAGATAAGCATATGTAAAATATTGAAGTATGAAATGCAATAATTTTCCATGGTTAAGTATTATTTAGATTGTAGTAATTGGTTCTGTACTAAGCTATTAAGTATGAACATTAACGGGTAGGTACTACCCTAGATATAATTATAAAACGCTAATAAGAAGAAAAGGCTTTTATAATAATACCTGGTTCATATTATTAACAAGCTATAATGTACTATAAATACACACTACATCTATAATAATCCATGTGAAAAATTATTTTCTTTCATTAGGAAATGGCGCGATTGAATCGAATGACGGAACAAGAACTCGAGGAACTCATCAACCAGCGAGTGAACGACAGAATGTTATGGGTTGAGGCTGCAAGAGCTGCTGCAGTTAATCCAAATCCTCGTGTAGGATGCTCCTACAAGACGTTCCAAGCTTGCAAGCCATCATCATTCAGTGGAACGGAAGGACCTATCGGTTTAACCCGATGGATAGAAAAGATGGAGACGGTGTTCAAAATTAGCGGTTGTGATGAAAAAGACATGACCAAGTTTGCATCGTGCACTTTACAAGATAGTGCACTCACATGGTGGAAGAATTATGTGAAGGCGGTAGGAGGAGATGTAGCTTATGATACTCCATGGGAAGAATTCAAAGCAATGATAATCACCGAGTATTGTCCAAGGAATGAGGTTATTAAGTTAGAAGATGAGTTACGAAGTTTGAAGGTGGTTGGTACTGAAATCACCAACTACAACCAGCGATTCATGGAATTAGTTTTGCTATGCCCTGAATTGGTTCCAACCGAAGCACGGAAGATTGAAATGTACAAAGGTGGTTTGCCCAAAAAGGTCAAGGCAAACGTTACAGCATCGAAACCTAAAACAATTCATGAAGCTATAACCATGGCGAACGAGCTAATGGATCAGGTCATTTTGGACAAGAAAGCATTCAATACTGAGGTGAAAGTATTGGGGAACAAGAAAAAGTGGAATGGAGGTTATGATCGAGGTAACCAACAACAACCTTATAAGAAACAAGAAACCACGAAAGGTGCGGGTAGCGGTTCAGGCTTTGGTTACAAAGGACAAAGTCCTTTATGCAACCGTTGTCACAAACATCATTTTGGTTACTGTAGTGTGTTGTGCACTAAATGCAATAGACAGGGACATCTTGCTGAAGATTGTAAGGCTCTCGTTACAAATGGCAACAAGACTCCTGCCACCAACGCAAATAGAACTGCTTTGGCTACCATTACTTGTTTTGGTTGTGGAAAACAAGGTCACTATAAGAGTCAGTGCCCGAATCAGAATGGCGGACCTGCACGTGGAAGAGCGTTTGTTATTAATGCTAGAGAGGCACGAGAAGACCCGGAGCTTGTTACGGGTACGTTTACCATTAATAACTTATCAGCATCTATTTTATTTGATACTGGCGCCGATAGAAGTTACGTGTGTATAAATTTTTACACTAAATTGAATTGTTCATCATTACCTCTAGATGCTAAGTACATGATTGAGTTAGCTAATGGTAAACTAATTAAAGCCGATAAAATTTGTCGTGATTGTAAGATAAATTTAGCCGGAGAAACATTTAAGATTGATTTGATACCCGTAGAATTAGGAAGTTTTGATGTAATAGTCGGCATGGACTGGATGTCCAAAGTAGGAGCGGAAGTTGTTTGTGCCAAGAAGGCAATTCGTATTCCTGGTAAGGATAAAATGCCGGTGATGATTTACGGAGAGAAGGGTGATTCAAAGCTAAAACTTATTAGCTGTTTGAAAGCCAAAAAGTGTTTAGAAAAGGGATGTTACGCTATTTTAGCACATGTTAATAAAGTCGAAAAGGAAGAGAAGTGCATCAATGACGTGCCTGTGGCAAGAGATTTTCCCGAAGTTTTTCCGGAAGAATTGCCGGGATTACCTCCATTTAGATCGGTAGAATTTCAAATAGATTTAGTACCAGGAGCTGCACCAGTGGCTCGTGCTCCATATAGACTTGCACCGTCCGAGTTAAAAGAACTTCAAAGTCAGTTAAAAGAATTACTGGACCGTGGATTCATACGACCGAGTACTTCACCGTGGGGAGCTCCAATTTTGTTTGTTAAGAAGAAAGATGGATCTTTTAGGATGTGTATAGACTATCGTGAATTAAATAAGTTAACTATCAAGAATCGGTATCCACTACCGAGAATTGATGACTTATTTAATCAATTGCAAGGATCATGTGTTTATTCGAAAATCGACTTAAGATCGGGCTATCATCAACTACGCGTCAAAGAAGAGGATATTCCGAAAACTGCTTTTCGGACACGTTATGGTCATTACGAATTTTTGGTTATGCCGTTTGGATTGACGAATGCGCCAGCTGTATTCATGGACCTCATGAATCGGGTTTGTAGTCCGTATTTAGATAAGTTTGTTATCGTTTTCATTGATGATATTCTTATCTATTCCAAGAGTGAGCAAGAGCATGAAGAGCATTTAAGGTTGATATTAGAGTTGTTGAGAAAAGAACAGCTATATGCTAAATTTTCTAAGTGTGCTTTTTGGTTGAAAGAAGTGCAATTTCTTGGTCACGTTGTTAATAGCAAAGGAATTCAGGTTGATCCAGCAAAAACTGAAGCCATTGAAAAATGGGAGACTCCTAAGACACCAACACAGATACGCCAATTTTTGGGTTTAGCCGGTTATTATAGAAGGTTTATTCAAGATTTTTCCCGAATAGCTAAGCCGTTGACAGCATTAACGCAAAAAGGGAAGAAATACGAATGGACCTCGGAGCAGGAGAACGCATTTCAAATACTGAAGAAGAAGTTAACTACGGCGCCTATTTTATCGTTACCTGAAGGGAACGATGATTTTGAAATATATTGTGACGCTTCGCGACAAGGTTTTGGTTGTGTTCTTATGCAACGAAAGAAAGTAATTGCATTTGCATCCCGACAATTGAAGATTCACGAGCGGAATTATACGACGCATGATCTAGAACTGGGAGCAGTCGTGTTTGCATTGAAGATGTGGAGACATTACTTGTATGGGGTTAAATTCACTGTGTTTACTGATCATAAAAGCCTTCAACATATTTTCGATCAAAAACAGCTGAACATGAGGCAACGTAGGTGGGTTGAGTTAATAAATGACTATGATTGTGAAATTCGTTATCATCCCGGGAAAGCGAACGTGGTGGCCGACGCTCTAAGCAGAAAGGAACGAGAACCAATTCGAGTACGAGCGATGAACATAAAAATTCGCATGAATCTCAACTCACAAATCAAAGAAGTTCAACGAGAAGCACTTACTAAAGAAAATATAGGAAATGAAATAATGAAGAAGTATGAGAAGCAACTCGTTATGCGGGAAGATGGAATTCGATATTTTGCAAATCGTATTTGGGTACCGAAGTTGGGTGGATTAAGGAAGTTGATATTGAACGAGGCACATAAGACAAGATATTCGATACATCCTGGAGTTGGAAAGATGTACCAAGATCTTAAGACGCATTATTGGTGGCCTAATTTGAAGACAGACGTTGCAACATATGTTGGGGAATGTTTAACTTGTTCCAAAGTCAAAGCAGAACACCAGAAGCCGTCAGGGTTACTTCAACAACCAGAAATTCCAGAATGGAAATGGGACGGTATTACCATGGATTTCATCACGAAGTTACCAAAGACTGCCTGGGGATACGACACCATTTGGGTGATTGTTGATCGTCTCACCAAGTCTGCACATTTCTTGCCTATAAAGGAAACGGATAGAATGGAGAAACTATTACGATTGTATATAAAGGAAGTTGTTTCAAGGCATGGAATACCTATTTCCATTATATCCGATCGTGATAGTAGATTTACCTCAAAATTCTGGCAATCACTACAGGAGGCACTAGGAACTCGGTTGGATATGAGTACCGCATATCATCCGCAGACCGATGGACAGAGTGAAAGAACGATTCAGACTCTCGAAGACATGCTCAGGGCATGTGTGATCGATTTTGGAAACGGATGGGATAAATATCTACCGTTAGCAGAATTCTCGTATAATAATAGTTATCATGCGAGCATTGGAGCTGCGCCATTCGAAGCATTGTACGGAAGGAAGTGTAGATCTCCTATCTGTTGGAATGAAGTAGGAGATCGACATTTAACTGGTCCCGAGATCATACACGAAACGACCGAGAAGATAGTACAAATCAAGGAGAGATTGAAAACAGCCCGTAGTCGCCAAAAGAGCTACGCCGATGTCCGAAGGAAACCATTAGAGTTTCAGGTCGGGGACATGGTTATGCTAAAGATGTCACCTTGGAAAGGTGTAATACGTTTCGGCAAAAGGGGTAAACTGAACCCAAGGTACGTAGGCCCGTTCAAGATCATCGAACGCATTGGACCGGTAGCTTATCGACTCGAGTTACCGCAACAACTCGCCGGAGTACATAATACCTTTCACGTCTCGAACCTTAAGAAGTGTCTTGCAAAGGAAGACCTCACCATTCCTCTTGAAGAAATCCATGTCGACGAGAAACTACAATTCGTCGAAGAACCAATCGAAATCATGGACCGTGAAGTTAAACAACTCAAACAGAGCAATATACCGATTGTTAAGGTTCGTTGGAATGCTAGAAGAGGTCCCGAGTTTACTTGGGAACGAGAGGATCAGATGAAACGAAAGTATCCGCATTTGTTTCTCGATGACGCAAAATAGGTACAATTTTAAAATTTCGGGACGAAATTTATTTAACGGGGAGGTAATGTAACGACCCGCACTTTTTCGATCATACTATACTTATAAGATTAATATTTACATAAATTAAACCTTGCCAACATGATAAGCAATCCAAATTGTTGAGAATTATGTTTCCGAAAAGAGTTTTACACAACGTTTGACCGTCTAGTTTGACCGATGATATCACGAACTATACAATATATGATAATTATACGTTTGTGTATATAAATGTATATATACATATTTAACATGATTAATAAATGTTTTAATATCTCATTTTGTATTAATAACAACAAGTTATATGTGTATTTTGAAACTATTAACTTAAGTTTTCAAAACGATAACTATACGTAACGTTATTTGACATAAATACTTAAGACATATAATGTTTATACATATATTGTATAAGTAATGTATTTAATCACTTTTAAAGACTTAAATACATAAAACCATATAAGTGTATTCACAAAAGATAGCTATATTTGAATCCTCATTCCATTTTTCACAAAATTTCTATACGTATACCTAGAGTATTTGTACTCGTATCATACCAAGCTTCTATACGTATTTACTATTGGTATATACACATCAAAATCACCACCTAACCAGCCATTATTCATGCCCTTAGAGCTAGGTAATTACTTTTGGATGATTACTTGACTAATTAACAAAATTACAAACTAAAAATCTTATCATGTATTACATGATACATGTTTTTTTTAGGTTATAAGTATCACCATTTCTAGTTCATTTTCTAACCTCATTTTTAGTTAAACACACACTCTTTCACAACCCTTAAAACCCTTAATCAATTCAGCAAAGTTTCCAAGAAGATCTAGTTTCAAAAACCATACTAAAACACCATAAGAAAACCATACAAAAACACTTCAAGAAAACCCTCCAAGAACACCAACTTACTTCCAATCTTTCATCCACTTCTAACACCCTTTTGATTCTAGCTTCTTACTCCTCTTTTACAGCAAACTTATCCAAGGAACTTGAGGTAGAATCTATGTTCATAACCTTATTCGATTCATATATATATAGTTATCTTATTTTGTGGTACAAAAGTTTAACAACAAGAACATAGTTTGAATGTTTTCAAACTTGTTTGCAAACTAAATAGATCCTTCTAACTTAACTTTTAAAATACTTCAAGACCTGTAATATAACTTATGTATATGCTAATTTAACAAGGTAAAACTTGGTTTTTCAAAGTATAAGTATTTTTAGAAAAATGGTCATTAAATGATTTTGTTGTAACAAAAATGTTTAACTTCATATGTTTCACTAATGTTTCACTTATGCCGTATGATTTTGAATACAAACCAAGGTATTTACAGTTCATAGTCTTAAAGAAGAACTCGATCCAAGAAGATGGCAATTTGAATCAACGAAAACGGATTTGTAACGAAGAAACTATGACCGAAACAAAATTGGTTATCCTAGATCATTTCAACTACGGGATCAATTGGAAAAAATGATATAAATCACATATTTCTAAGATAACATGATATTTTATATATATGTACTTATAATTCAATTTTATATGGTTCAGGATCACCCGTAAACAACACGAGAAGATTAATCATAAGATCCCATGATTGTACGCAACACGTCATTTGACAACACCGGTACTTTATGTACGCAACACGTCATTTGACAACACCGGTACCATGGGTCAAGATTAATCTCGACCAATACATTTATGATGGGGTTTTACGGGAGTTTTATTTATTTCGTTGGGGGTTATATTTATTCATTGCGGGTATATTAAACATCTAAAAATGAACCATTAAAATTGAATTGCTAACCTCGGACTGCTAACTACGGACTAAGGAATTATTCAAAGTATTAAAAGTATAACAAGTATATATTTATAACGTTTGTTTAAAAATGAAAACATATTGATATATTATATGGATAGGTTCGTGATATCAACCGGAAGACCGAGTCAAATTATTTATATCATCAAGACAAGAGTGAGTATATAGTCCCACTTTTAAACTCTAAATATTTCGGGATGAGAATACATGTATTTTATGTTTTACGATATGGACACAAGTAACTGAAAAATATGTTCTACGTTGAGTTGTACCACTGGCATACTTCCCTGTAGCTTGGTAACTAATATTTACAGCGGTATTGTAAACGCGAATCCTGTTGATAGATCTATCGGGCCTGACAACCCCAACCGGACTGGACGACCAGTATTCAACGGTTGCACAGTACTTCGTTTTGTGACTACACTTGGTACGGTGTAGTAAGATTTCATATTAAAGGGAATATGCGACGTGAAAATGTTAAGTATGGTTACCAAGTGCTCAACCACTTAGAATATTTTTATTGAAATGTTTATATACGAAATCTTGTGGTCTATATATATATATTGCTGCGCACTAAACCTATATCTCACCAACTTTATGTTGACGTTTTTAAACATGTTTATTCTCAGGTGATAATTAAAGCTTCCGCTGCATTATGTTGAATCTAAGCAGGATCATGCGTACTCATATTTGTGTCAAAAATAAAACTGCATATCCGAGGACGTGTGTTGTAAAATATGCTAGAAATCGTGTTGTTATTATCATTTGTAAAGTTTGTAAGTCGAAGATTATCGTTAAACGATAATCATCTTTTTATTGTCTAAAGCTTGTAACAAAAATAATGGTTTGGTTTGTAATGTATAATATATGCAGTTTTCCTTTTTAAAAAATGTCGCATATAGAGGTCAATACCTCGCAATGAAATCATACGTTATCTAACACGTTCTTATGGTTAAGGACGGGTTATGACAAGTTATAGTCCCATTTTTACATACTTTTCAAAGTATATTTTTGGGATGTGATTACATGCATTTTCATTTACGTTTAGACTCAAGTAACAGTTAAATTTAATTATTCATTGTGAGTTGGACAAAAATATTCCCTAGTCTGGTAACTGTAATCATTGGTTTCTACTGGTGAACGCGAATCCTATGGATAGATCTATCGGGTTTGACAACCCCATTTCGAGCTAGTCGCGCTAGCAATTTATAATCGAAATGTTTTATACTTTGTAATTTGTTGTAGATACACTGTCCAAGTGTATATTTTTATTGTGTTTGGCAAGGGTAAATAAAGGATTAAGTGGTTACCAGGTGGCTCATTGATAATGGAATAATGTTTAATGTTTTCTAACATTTTTAAATCTTGTGGTCTAAAGTTTACTTATTTATTTAAACCTATAATTCACTCAACCTTTGTGTTGACAGTTTACTTGCATGTTTTCACAGGTACTTGAGTTTTGTGATGCTTCCGCTGTGTTTAGAAGAGTCTGCATGCATTTGGGCAGATTTTATGAAACAATTATGAACTTAAGCTTGCATTCTATTTTTGGATAATTTAAACTTGTGGGTTTGTTGGCAAGGTTTTGTGTCAACTTTTGGTTTATTACTATGGTTGGTTGTTTAAAACTACATATTTTGGTTTGTTTCCTTTTTGGGAAACTTTTGAGATAAAAGAATGCAACTTTGTTTATTTAATTCATTTAAGTCCGATCAAGCTGTGGGACCAACTGACGGATCCGTTAAGTGTTTTGACGGGGTCGTCACATGTGGTATCAGAGCGTTGGTTGTAGGGAACTAGGCGGTCTTAATGTGGTCAACCCGTGGTTTTTAGGGTGCATTAGAGTCTAGTCTACAGCCCGACCTTTTTGCTATAGCATTAATATGCATTTCATTTCGTATAAGTTATATTATTAGCTTTTATATCTTTTTGGTATGTGGTTTGCGGTTTTGCTGTTTGCAGATGTCGACTTCGAGCGATAACTCCGTTGCTGCTCCTGCTCCACCGTCTCCTGCTAGACGTCGTGCTAATCAACCAGAGATCGATGATCCTGTTCATTACTATTTTTCTACCATTACTCATATGAACCGGGCTTATAATGAGGTGACACGTATTAATGCCCTTAGTGATTGTTTGCGCACTTTGCCACATAATGAAGTTATGGATGAGATCCGTGCCGACATGGGTAATTTTATCACTTTTAAGCATAGGGTTGAGGATGAGAACCGTAAGCGTGATCGAGAAGTTAAGGCTAAGTTCGAGGCTCTCGAGAGCACTGTTCGTGTGTTGAAGGAAGAGTTGGATGTTGTGAAAGGGAAGTTGCGTAAGTATGAGGATCCTGCCGAGACTCATGCTGGACCAGCTTATCACACCCGCTCTAAGCGAATGTGATATGATTATTCATATTGATTATCTATTTCATCAGACTTAATGTCCTTTTTATACATACATTTTGGGTTATGTACGGCGTTTTGCCGAGGATTTTATTAAGATTTTGTTATGGGATATTTTTTTTTCATTATGTATGGATGGTTATTTTTATGACGTCTATTATCATTATCATGTTTTATTTCTGATGTTGTGGCTCTTGGCATGTTATATTATGCGTAATATATGTTCATGTATGTTAGGTGCTATGTATGTTGTATGATGTTATCATAAAATATGTATGCATGTGATGGTTATTTCTTTAACAATCATAACTGTCATGTTATTACTCATAGTGTTAGTTGATTAATATCTTAATGGTTAGTCTTTTCGTGTTTTGATCTATTCCTTTATGACACTAGTATTATTCTTGGTACTAACGGATGTGTTATTCTATTTTGAAGATCATGCCTCCAAGAGAGTCCACTGAAGCGCATATGCAACGCCTGATCAATGAAGGAATTGCTGCTGCTATGGCAGCAAATGCTAATGTTAATGCCAATGCGAACATGATGATGTAGCGTGAGGGTACGAAATAGTATTATTTTTAATACAAAATACTACAAAATATGACACAAGTTTTATTAATTTACGGATGGGATATACCTAAACCTTGCTACAACACTATAGGCAGTGTACCTAATCGTAGAGTAGTGTAGTTTTTAGTAAGTCCGGTTCGTTCCACAGGGAGCTGGTGATACTTACTATATTTTTAACTATATTTATACAAAATATATATAATTATATAAGTAGTAATATTATTATAAAAGGGGGGTTTTACCGTTTAATGACCGGTTTGTCGATTCTATATTTTAAGCGTAAAGATAAATGACGATAATTAAAGTGCGTAAAATAATGACAATAAATAAAATGACAGTAAATAAAATTGCGAGTAATAAAATGACAGTAAATAAAGATACGATGAGAAATATAATAAAAGAATTATGCTTATTTAAACTTCCGTAACCATGATGTTTGACTTTTTGATTTTAATTAATTGTCCAATGGGTTAATTGTCCTTTGTCCTGGATTATTTGAAACCTATGTGGTTTTTGTCCAAAATAGTTCCCCGGTCATAAATATAAAGTGCGAGTGTCCCCGTCAAATTACCCTTATACCCGAAGTCAAATATTTCAACTAATTAAGGATTTAAACTGTGACGCAGTTATCACTTCTGTCAACAATTACACCAGTTATCACTG
Organism: Rutidosis leptorrhynchoides; assembly: GCF_046630445.1. Taxonomy (NCBI): domain Eukaryota; kingdom Viridiplantae; phylum Streptophyta; class Magnoliopsida; order Asterales; family Asteraceae; genus Rutidosis; species Rutidosis leptorrhynchoides. The sequence continues at coordinate 301,882,631 of NC_092337.1, forward strand.
TATGTAATCTACCCCTGTTTTGATTAGATATGAATATTAATTTACCCACTTGATCAGTTTGAATAATCAATTACCCAACCCGAATAATTAATTAAATGATTACAATAGATTCCATATGAACGTCACTAAATAGGACAACCATAATCATTATTAATTATTAGGATAATTAATTTGAAGATAGGTTCGACAGACTCCAATGAGTTGTCACTCAATTAGACAATACCCCCCATCTATTAATAGTCAATAGTCCAATTTCCACAAGTGTCGGTCTTTTGCCCAAACCTTAATTATGGTACAAAGTTCAATAACCCCGTCTTAATATTTTAGCCCAACATCACGATTACTTCGGCTCAAATAAGCATAATAATAACTTAGTTACGAGACATTAAATTAAAAAGGAAGAACATAGCTTACAGTGGTGATTAATCGTGTAGCGTTACACGGACAGAGTTTCTACTTTAAAACCCGTAAAACATTTCTTACAATAACCCAATTATTATTAATCTTAAATTAAACTTAATATTATAAATATAAATATAAATTACATAAGAAAGAAAGAAAGAAGATTGGAAAAAGTTGTATCTAAATCATCGATTTAGATGGCCTTTTATAGGCAAATGATAAATTGAAATTTTCACTTATGACCCCTGAACTATGCTCAATTAACAACTTTTTATTATTTAATATTATTCTTATTATGAATTATTTAAATATTATATTATATTCTTGTGCATAGTTGACTTGTACTTTCAGCTCCGTTGCGTCGAGCGTTGAAAGTTGGCTCGGGTACCGGTTCCGGATTTTCGAACGTCCTTTCGTATAATTTAATATCTTGTACTTTGCGTTTTGTAACTTGTACTCTTGTCATTTTTAGACGTTTCTCATCAATAAATTGAACCTTTTGAATTGTATCTTGTACATTTGAGCTTTTTGGACGTTTTGGTCTTTCAAATCTTCGTTTTTGTCTTTAAATCTTCATTTTCGAGCGATTTGCGTCTTTCGTCTTCGCACTTATTTATTTAACTATTACAACTAAAAATAAGGAAATTACATTTAAAAACTTTACATATTGGAACGATATTGCTACTAAATATATGTTCATTTGGAGCACTATCAAATATCCCCACACTTGAGCGTTGCTTGTCCTCAAGCAATACAGAACGTGAAATAAAAACATACATGAATCACTTTTTTATTCATCACATTTTGTACATCAGTGATTTTGATATAGCGGTATAAACAATGACAGTAATGATGGTTAAAGGTGGGTGTGTCATCCACAGTTGCCTTGGGTTTAGGTCAACGACACTTGCAATCAAATAGCCTATTTACTTTCGGTTTCCAAAGCAAAGTGCACATTTGAAAGGCGGTTTACAGTCCCACATGACTATAAAAATTTAGATCCTTTAGGAAATTGGATCTTTATGAAAACAATTGATCTTTTGAAAATTCAAGCTAGATTTTACCCTAGACAAGTTTTCTGATTTGATCCATCATCGGTGTTGCAAAATATATTTGTGGATCATTATTTTGGCTAAAACTTTTAGGCTCGTGTAATCCACTGCTATCCCGGTATCGGAAAGCACACATCCAGTTTACTTGTTCCGTATATTATCTTTCGGTAAACTACCGTCCGGTTGTAAAGGAAAGCGATGAACAAGAAACTGTTAAAGCAATGTCTAATGACATGCATTTGTTCATGGTCTAATTACGTGTCGGATGCTAGTACTATCCTTGGTAGGAGCAATAGTAAAGATCATCCTATGATTTTTCGGTCTGGCACAAGGTCCTGTCTCCGACCATGCTATGCAACCACCGTTCTTACGGTTGACACCCGATTTGGTTCAGGTGACCTAATGAATTCCAGGTGAATTCCTAGGATTTTACGTTCAATGGTAATGAACGCATTGAAAATGGATTTTCAGAAAACAAATCGGTTTGTATTTTTGATCAAAATATTTTCTCGTTCAAGCTCGAGTTTAGATATCATTGAATTCCATGAGTTTGAATTCTCAATCTTTAAGGTCAATCTCAAGGATTGAGTAATATCAGTCTTAAAGGCTGATTTTTAATCTTTAAGGAGATTATCCTTTCTGGGGATCTGATTCATTAGTCTTATCAAGCTAATTTGCACGGTGCCCCCCCCATTGTACGAGATAAATCCTTCTCATGGTTAGGATAAATCTGACCACCTGGCGACCCTGTTTGATGCTGAGGTCCGTGGATTTCCAGCCGATTTTAGTGATGACTTTTCTAGATTTTTCGTCAACCTACAGCTGGTCTGGACGACAACTTCATGACCTAAATCAAGAAGCGCGTGTCTTTTTCGAAAGACTTTACTTCCTTTTAATGATGGAATTGATTCATCGTGTAGATCCATCTTTCTTTAAAATATATTACAGTAAACCGGGTAAAACTGATTAGTATCGTCCAAAGCAAAAGTACCTGCAATAATTCTTATACAAAAATGTGATAGATAGTTTTTAATTGAATAACTTGGTACATTCTCCCCACACTTAGCTTTTATTTATTCTTTTCTTTGCCTTTTTATTCTCTTCTATCCCATTTTAAATGAATTCAAGCGTTTTGGGTTGTTTCTCAATTTATGTCCTCGAGGTAACAATTATTTCGGCATTAACACCTAGTTTTATCGTTCATAAATATGTATAAACATGATTTTGAATTCATTTAGTTGAAATTTTTTTCAAATTTTCACAAAATTTGGCAATTAAAACAAGTGTAAACCCACAAAATTTGGCAATTAAAACAAGTGTAAACCCGAAAGAATTTATAACCCTTCCCCACACTTGAGATCTTGCAATGCCCTCATTTGCAAGAAATCAGTAAAAATTTAAATTCATGAGGGTGATTAGTGTAGAAAAATGATTAAAAATACCGAGTTTGCAAACATATTGTTGTTATTTCACATTTGATATTTTGTTTCTTGTCGTCAAAATTAGTACCTTTTTCTGAACTTAATGACAGTCTTTGAAAGTGCGTTATTTTACCCTGTTTTGTATATAACATAAAATACAAACATACATAATTTTGAAGTTGGGTATATTACCCCACGTTCAAAAATTTATAAAATCTAATTTTTTTTTTTTGGCATACTTTAAATCAATTAAATTAAAAATAATGATAACAAAATTTTTCGTCCCGCCCTCGGGTAAAGCAATTTCGGTTCAACGACCTAATCTTCAACTCACGACGAATTTTAGAAATCATTTTTTTACTTAATGAAATAAAGTAAATTTTGTTTTTAAATTCACACAAAACTTAAATTTAAAAAGCATATTAATTTCATATAAAACCTAAAAAAAAAAAAAAAAATTCAAAATGGGGGGAGAAAACTAGTTCTTTAGTGTCTGCTAGCGGAAAAGACCAATCGAATTCCATTCTCGGAACTACACGAGAACAGAACAACTAACTCCAAACAGCATTTTCTTTTTAGAATATTTGAATCTCCTCACACTTAGGTAGATGTGGTGTCGAAATTGTGATTAACTTCATCGTCAATTTCTCTTGGACCATAATCAACTTGCATATCTGTGACTTTTGCTTTAAGCCAGTGACCAGCTTTTTCCGTAATATCCACAAATTCAACTAGTTTCGCCTTTTCTTTAGGCGACAGATTAGATACTAACCGGTTATATAACTTAAAGTTTCCCTTACTTTTAGCATCAATAACCCGTTTAAAAAGTTTCTTCATTGAACTGTTAATAACGGGGTTATTTAATTTCGTATCAACTATGGGGTTCTTTATTATCAAGTCATCATTAGGTGTTACTTCATTTTCTCCACACTTAGGCGTTCTATTATTGTTAAGCATTACCGTTGGAGTTGGTAAAACAACATGGTTCTTACCAATCGTTTTTGTCGGTTCAACGGTTTTGGTTTGTGGATATTTAGACTGTCGAATCATAAAGGTGATCGATTTCTCATCATTACTAAGTGTCATTCTACCCTTTCTTACATCAAATAATGCCCCGGTGGACGCTAAGAATGGTCGACCTAAAATTAGAGGAACGTTTGAGTCCTCTTCTATGTCAATGACAATGAATTCGACTAGAAAGGTTAAATTACCTACTTGAACGGGTAGGTTGTCAGCAATTCTAACTGGATGCTTAATGGTTTGATCAAGGAGTCGAACACTCATATCCGTTGGACTTAACTTACCTACACCTAATCTCTTATATAAGGAAAGAGGCATAACACTCACACTTGCACCTAAATCTGCCAGTGCATCATACATGACACAATCACTAAGTAGACAAGGAACAATAAATTCACCCGGATCACCTACCCTAGGTGGAGGTTTTGGTGGAACTGTATTCACCGGGTTTACTTCTACGGCTTTTGTTTCTTGTACTTTCTTATTCTTTTTCTTCTTCTTCTTTCCAGAAGTATCACAATCTTTATTACTTATTACTTGCTCATACTCAACTCCTTTTCTTGGAAACGGGATGGGTGGTTTGTATGGTGACACCACTGGCTTTACATACTCGGGTGGTGGTGGTGGTGTAAATTCTTCATTGTTACTCTCATCTAAAACCTTCCCATCTTCTGGAGCTGGTTTTTCAGAATTTGTTGAAACCATATTAACATTCTCATTCCGAGGATTTACTTCAGTATTACTCGGTAGCTTTCCTTGTTCCCTCGCACTCATTATGCTAGCAAGAGTACCTACGTGTTTTTCTAGATTCAAAATGGAAGCTTGTTGAGTTCTTAATGACTGATCAAACCTATCATTTGTTTGGGTTTGAGATGTAATAAATTGTGTTTGAGATTCAAATAGCTTTGCCATTATTTCTTCTAGATTTGGCTTTTTCTCTTCGGTTTGTTGTGGTGGTTTATACAAGCCAGGTCTTTGTTGATTGAAAGTGTTGGTTTGAGTCGGTTGGTTATTCGGACCTTGTTGGTTGTACGAATTATTGTTTGGTCCATTTGGATTATAAAGAATGTTTTGATTTCGATTGAAGTTTAGCCTTGGCGGTTGATAATTATTTTGATAATTATTTCCCGGCCTTTGGTTCATATAGGAAACATTCTCACGTTGTTCCATCGTTAGTTCAATGTGACAATCTTTCAATAAGTGTGGTCCACCGCATTGCTCACAACTGATTCGTATTGCGTGAATATCTTTATTCATCTTTTCCATTCGTCTTTCGAAAGCATCTATTTTTGCGGAAACGGAATCAAAGTCATGGCTAGAATCGGCTCTAGCCGCTTTAGATGATCGAAAGATATCTTTTTCTTGATGCCACTCATGAGAGTGGGAAGCAGTGTTATCAATAATTTTGTAAGCTTCAGTTGCGGTTTTCTTCATAATGGAACCACCAGCTGTTATGTCGATGTCTTTTCTTGTAGCAACGTTGACACCTTGGTAGAATATTTGTACTATTTGATAAGTGTCTAAACCGTGTTGAGGACATCCTCTCAACAACCTTCCGAATCTTGTCCACGCCTCATATAATGTTTTATTTGGCTTTTGTGTGAACGTAACAATTTCTCCTTGAAGTCTCACGGCTTTAGTTGCCGGAAAGAATCTTTGAAGAAATTTTTCAACTAAGACATCCCATGTGTCAATCGCCCCTTCAGGTAACGATTCTAACCAATCTTTGGCTTCTCCCTTTAAAGTCCAGGGAAACAACATGAGATATATCTGTTCATCCTCCACTTCTCGGATTTTGAATAGTGTACAGATCCTATTAAAGGTACGAAGATGTTCGTTGGGATCTTCTTTTGGCGTACCACTATATTGGCACTGATTAGTTACCATATGTAAAATTTGTCCTTTGATTTCATAATCTGGAGCATTAACTTCTGGCTTAATAATGGCGTGACCTTGGCCCGTGCGTTTAGCTCTCATTCGATCTTCCATACTTAGAGGTTCCGTTACTTCCATAATTGAATTCGTTGAATACGAATCACTAGAGGACTCTGATTTAACGGTTTGTGGTTCAGGATCTTGGAATTGTCCTTGAATATCCTCCAGTTTCTTAGTTGTGAAATCGGGTTCAAAAGATGGATTGTCGGAAATTTGAATTGGAGTATTTGTTCGACTGGATGATGATTCTAAAGAAAAATCAACGGCGACAATATTTGCTAAATGTCTTGATCGAGTTACAGGTGGTGAACGTATGAAAGGTGGTGAACGTTTTGCTCGGTGCATTCACAGAATATCCTAGTAGTTATAAAAAAAATAAGAAAAACTTATATAAGTTGTCCAATTAATAGACTTTTCTGATTTTGCCCACGTTTCGAATAGCCAAAAGATGTAGCAGGTAGCCAGGACCCTTTAAATCGGAAGCCCACAACTAGCCACTAACAAATCCAACTATTACTACGAACCAGAAAAATGTCAACGTCTATTAACTTAACCGCTTAAATAATTTTTCTTTCCGTTTGAGAATTAGATAAGAAATAGAGAAAATTCTAAGTCCTAAAAACTAGAGCGTCGAGAAATAAGAAAGAAATAGATTGCGCGTCGAAAAATGTCGAAAAATAAAAGGTCGAAAAATAGGCGTCGAAAAATAAAAATAAGAAAGTAGCGCGAAAAACGGCGTCGCAAAATTCTAAAGCACCTAAATCTTAGTCTAAGGAATAAGCACTTAAGGATTTTACGGCAAACCTAAAAATTCTAGAAATAAAAATAACTATGCAAAACTAAACTTAATACTAAAAATTGTAACTATAGTCTAAAAATCTAAAGGTAATAAAACTTAAAAAAAAAAATTATTATTTATTATTTTTTAAATTTTTTTTTTTTAAAATTTTTTTAAAAAAAAAACGAATTTTTTTTTACAAATTTTTTTTTTTTTTTAAAACGAATTTTTTTTCTTAAAAAAACGTTTTTTTTTACAACTTTTTTTTTTTTAAAAAAACACGATTTTTTTTACAAATTAATAATTTTTTTATAATTATTATTTTTTTCAAAACTTTTTTTTTTAATTCATTTACTATTCATGAATAGTAAATGAAAAGAAATTAATTAATTTACTATTCACATGAAAGCGACATGATAGAAATTATTAATTACAAGTTACATAATATACCCCTGAAGTATTTAATAAATACGACTTTTTTAAAAGTTTGCGTATCAAATTTTTGATTCTAAAATATTATTATATTATTATATTCTATTTCAATATTATTATATTATTATATTCTATTTCAATATTATTATATTATTATATTTTATTTCAATATTATTATAATTAAAAATATAGCGTTTTAGCGCTCCCCGGCAGCGGCGCCAAAAACTTGATGATGTAGCGTGAGGGTACGAAATAGTATTATTTTTAATACAAAATACTACAAAATATGACACAAGTTTTATTAATTTACGGATGGGATATACCTAAACCTTGCTACAACACTATAGGCAGTGTACCTAATCGTAGAGTAGTGTAGTTTTTAGTAAGTCCGGTTCGTTCCACAGGGAGCTGGTGATACTTACTATATTTTTAACTATATTTATACAAAATATATATAATTATATAAGTAGTAATATTATTATAAAAGGGGGTTTTACCGTTTAATGACCGGTTTGTCGATTCTATATTTTAAGCGTAAAGATAAATGACGATAATTAAAGTGCGTAAAATAATAACAATAAATAAAATGACAGTAAATAAAATTGCGAGTAATAAAATGACAGTAAATAAAGATACGATGAGAAATATAATAAAAGAATTATACTTATTTAAACTTCCGTAACCATGATGTTTGACTTTTTGATTTTAATTAATTGTCCAATGGGTTAATTGTCCTTTGTCCTGGATTATTTGAAACCTATGTGGTTTTTGTCCAAAATAGTTCCCCGGTCATAAATATAAAGTGCGAGTGTCCCCGTCAAATTACCCTTATACCCGAAGTCAAATATTTCAACTAATTAAGGATTTAAACTGTGACGCAGTTATCACTTCTGTCAACAATTACACCAGTTATCACTGTATGTAATCTACCCCTGTTTTGATTAGATATGAATATTAATTTACCCACTTGATCAGTTTGAATAATCAATTACCCAACCCGAATAATTAATTAAATGATTATAATAGATTCCATATGAACGTCACTAAATAGGACAACCATAATCATTATTAATTATTAGGATAATTAATTTGAAGATAGGTTCGACAGACTCCAATGAGTTGTCACTCAATTAGACAATACCCCCCATCTATTAATAGTCAATAGTCCAATTTCCACAAGTGTCGGTCTTTTGCCCAAACCTTAATTATGGTACAAAGTTCAATAACCCCGTCTTAATATTTTAGCCCAACATCACGATTACTTCGGCTCAAATAAGCATAATAATAACTTAGTTACGAGACATTAAATTAAAAAGGAAGAACATAGCTTACAGTGGTGATTAATCGCGTAGCGTTACACGGACAGAGTTTCTACTTTAAAACCCGTAAAACATTTCTTACAATAACCCAATTATTATTAATCTTAAATTAAACTTAATATTATAAATATAAATATAAATTACATAAGAAAGAAAGAAAGAAGATTGGAAAAAGGTGTATCTAAATCATCGATTTAGATGGCCTTTTATAGGCAAATGATAAATTGAAATTTTCACTTATGACCCCTGAACTATGCTCAATTAACAACTTTTTATTATTTAATATTATTCTTATTATGAATTATTTAAATATTATATTATATTCTTGTGCATAGTTGACTTGTACTTTCAGCTCCGTTGCGTCGAGCGTTGAAAGTTGGCTCGGGTACCGGTTCCGGATTTTCGAACGTCCTTTCGTATAATTTAATATCTTGTACTTTGCGTTTTGTAACTTGTACTCTTGTCATTTTTAGACGTTTCTCATCAATAAATTGAACCTTTTGAATTGTATCTTGTACATTTGAGCTTTTTGGACGTTTTGGTCTTTCAAATCTTCGTTTTTGTCTTTAAATCTTCATTTTCGAGCGATTTGCGTCTTTCGTCTTCGCACTTATTTATTTAACTATTACAACTAAAAATAAGGAAATTACATTTAAAAACTTTACATATTGGAACGATATTGCTACTAAATATATGTTCATTTGGAGCACTATCAGAACAACAACGTGGGATGCTCCTACAAAACTTTTATGGCTGGTTTACCCCAAGAATTCAGTGGTACGGAAGGACCAATAGGGCTTACTCGTTGGTTCGAGAAAATCGAATCTATCTTCAGGGTCAGTCGGGTCCGTGAAGAGGACAAAGTTAGTTTCGCTAGTTGCACTTTCAAGGATAGTGCCTTGACATGGTGGAACAATCTTGTTAGTAGTTTGGGGAACGATGTAGCTTATGGTTTGGCTTGGAATGATTTTAAGGAAAGATTGATCACCCGCTATAGACCTCGGGGTGAGCTTAAGAAGCTAGAGGTTGAGCTCAAGAATTTGAAAATGCATGGCACCGAGTTAGATGCCTATGAACGAAGGTTTTTTGAGTTAACTTTGCTGTGTCCTAGGGTTTATGCGGATGAGGACCGCAAAATTGAGGCTTACATTGATGGTTTTTCCGAGAAGATTGAACACGGGGTTGAGTCTAGTGAACCCCAGACTATTGAGGCGGCTATGTCTATGGCCCACAAACTTAATGACAAGGTGTTGAGAAGAAGCAAGACTACAGTTGTTGAAAGTAGTGAGGAGGTTGTCAAGAAGGCTGATAATGGGAAACAAAAGTGGGATAACAACCGCAATCAAAACCAGGGTCAGCAGAAGAAACAGGATACCTCAGGTGCTAATAACAGAAATCAGCGTGTGTGTCCTCGTTGCTATAAAGCTCATGATGGTTACTGCACAGTTACTTGTAAGAGGTGCTCTAAGCAAGGGCACATTGCTAAAGATTGTACAGTGCTTTTGCCGGGGTTTGCTACTCCCGCGACTGGTGGTAATAATAATAATGTTGGTAATAGAGGTGGTAACGGTAACGGTAATGGGAAATCGAATAATGGAGGTAATCCAAGGGTTTGTTATGAGTGTGGGAAGCCGGGGCATTTCCGAGATGCTTGTCCCAACAAGAAGACTGCAGAGACTGCACGCGGCCGAGCGTTCAACATTAATGCTAAGGATGCGGAGGAAGATCCTAAGCTTGTTACTGGTACGTTCTCAGTCAACGATTTACCAGTTTATGTACTATTTGATTCAGGGGCTGATTTAAGTTTCGTGTCGAGTAAATTAAGTCCGCGAATCAAAACGCCGTTGACTCCCTTAGACAATACTTATGTTGTTAAAGTAGCTAATGGTAAAGAACTTACTGCTAAGACTGTACATCGTAAATGTAACATTAATCTGGGTGGTAGGAATTTTGAGATAGATTTGATACCGATTGAACTTGGTAGTTTTAATATTGTTATTGGTATGGATTGGTTGTCCGCGAACCGTGCTGAGATCGTGTGTTATGATAAGGCTATTCGTATTACTGATGTGATTGGAGAGCCACTGATGGTCTTTGGAGATAAGAAATGCACACAGTTAAACCTTATTAGCTGTATGAAAGTTCGTAAACATCTCCGCAAGGGCTGTCATGCTATTCTTGCTCATGTTGTTGATCCTAGTAAGGAAGTAAAGAACGTTGATGACGTTCACATTGTTAGGGATTTTCCCGAGGTGTTTCCCGATGACTTACCTGGCCTTCCGCCACAACGCGCGGTAGAATTTCAGATTGATCTTGTTCCCGGCGCTGCTCCTGTAGCACGTGCTCCTTATCGTCTTGCGCCTTCCGAACTTCAAGAATTGTCGAGTCAACTCCGTGAGTTGTTAGACAAAGGTTTTATTCGTCCTAGTTCGTCCCCTTGGGGAGCTCCCGTTCTGTTTGTTAAGAAGAAAGATGGTTCTTTTCGTTTATACATTGATTATCGTGAACTGAATAAGCTCACTGTTAAAAATTGTTATCCTCTTCCGAGAATTGATGATCTGTTCGATCAGCTTCAGGGTTCTTCTGTTTATTCAAAAATTGATCTTCGTTCTGGCTATCATCAGTTGCGTGTTAAGGAATCTGATGTTTCAAAAACTGCTTTTCGCACCCGTTACAGTCACTTTGAATTTCTTGTTATGCCGTTCGGATTGACAAATGCACCTGCTGTGTTCATGGACCTCATGAACCGTGTGTGTAGACACTATCTGGACAAGTTCGTTATTGTTTTCATCGACGACATCCTTATCTATTCTAAGAGTGATGAAGAGTACGAAGAACACTTGAGGTTAGTGCTTGATTTGTTAAAGAAAGAAGAGTTGTACGCTAAGTTCTCTAAGTGTGCTTTTTGGTTAAGAGAAGTTCAGTTCCTTGGTCATATTGTTAGTAAACAGGGAATACAAGTTGATCCTGCTAAAATTGAGGCGATTGAGAAGTGGGAAACCCCAAAAACTCCTACTCAGATTCGTCAGTTCTTAGGGTTGGCAGGTTACTATCGAAGGTTCATTCAGGATTTCTCTCGTATTGCGAAACCTCTGACTGCTTTAACGCATAAGGGGAAGAAGTATGAGTGGAAGGATGAACAAGAGGATGCTTTTCAGATTTTGAAGAAAAAGTTGACTACCGCTCCGATTTTGTCACTACCAGAGGGTAATGACGATTTTGTTGTTTATTGTGATGCATCGCGACAAGGCTATGGTTGCGTTTTGATTCAATGAAAGAAGGTTATTGCGTATGCATCACGACAGTTGAAGATTCACGAACGGAACTATACAACTCATGATTTAGAGTTGGGGGCTGTTGTTTTTGCGCTTAAAATTTGGAGACACTATCTTTATGGTGTTAAGAGTACTGTGTATACCGATCACAAGAGTCTTCAACATATCCTCGATCAGAAACAGTTGAACATGAGACAGCGAAGATGGATTGAGACGTTGAATGATTATAATTGTGACCTTTTGTATCACCCGGGTAAGGCCAATGTTGTGGCTGATGCATTGAGTCGTAAAGAAAGGACTGAACCTCGCAGGGTTAGGGCCTTGAATATGACAGTTAGATCAAACCTCGCAGGGTTGAGGCACAACAAGAAGCCTTAAAGGAGGAGAATTTCGTGAAGGAAAATCTAGAAAAGGTAGCTAAGAAGTTTGAAATTCGAGCTGATGGTACTAGGTATTTTGCGGGACGTCTTTGGGTTCTGAAATTTGGAGGTCATCGACAACTTGTTTTGGATGAGGCTCATAAGTCTAGATACTCTATTCATCCTGGTTCAGGAAAGATGTATCAGGATCTTAAACAGCTGTATTGGTGGCATAATTTGAAAGGTGATGTGGCTACGTATGTGGCTAAGTGTTTGACCTATGCTAAGGTCAAAGCTGAACATCAAAAACCGTCTGGACTTTTGGTGCAACCAGAAATTCCTGAGTGGAAGTGGGAAGGTATTACTATGGATTTTATTACTAAGTTACCAAGAGTTTCGGGTGGCTATGATGCGATTTGGGTGATTGTAGATCGACTCACTAAGTCGGCTCACTTTTTGCCGATTAGGGAAACGGATTCGATGGAGAAACTCACCCGTTTGTATTTGAAAGAGATTGTTTCTAGGCATGGTGTTCCTGTTTCCATTATTTCCGACCGAGATAGTCGATTTGTGTCGAGGTTTTGGCGATCTTTACAGGAAGCCTTGGGTACTAGGTTGGATATGAACACCGCTTATCATCCTCAAACGGATAGTCAAAGTGAAAGGACCATTCAGACATTAGAAGATATGTTGCGAGCGTGCGTCATTGATTTTGGAAATGGGTGGGATAAATATTTGCCGCTAGCTGAGTTTTCTTATAACAACAGTTACCACGCAAGTATTAAAGCCGCACCGTTTGAAGCTTTGTACGGTAGGAAATGTAGGTCTCCTATTTGTTGGAATGAGGTTGGGGATGCTCAACTTACAGGTCCATAGATTATTCACGAGACTACTGAGAAGATTGTACAAATTAAAGAAAGGTTGAGAACTGCTAGAAGTCGGCAAAAGAGTTATGCCGATAAGGGAAGGAAAGATGTTGAATTTCAAGTTGGTGATCGTGTTATGTTAAAGGTTTCGCCTTGGAAGGGCGTAATCCGTTTTTGTAAAAGGGGGAAGTTAAGTCCTCGTTTCGTGGGACCATTTGAGATCATTGAAAGAGTTGGACCGGTGGCTTATCGTTTGAAATTACCACAAGAACTCAGTGTTGTTCACGATGTTTTCCATATTTCGAATTTAAAGAAGTGCTTGGCTGAATTTGATCAGACTATTCCTTTGGAGGAACTTCAAGTTGATAAGCAATTGCATTTTATTGAGGAGCCTGTTGAAATCATGGACCGAGAGGTTAAGACTCTTAAACAGAGCAGAATTCCTATTGTTCGGGTCAGAAGGAACGCTAGACGCGGTCCCGAGTTCACTTGGGAGCGTGAAGACCAGATGAAGCAGAAGTACCCGCATTTGTTCTCAGATGCCGAGTCAACCCCTGCGCCTGCTTAAATTTCGGGACGAAATTTCCGTAACGGGAAGGTACTGTCACGACCCTACTTTTTCCGTTATCTTTTCCGTTAATTATTTAACGGTCGTTAACTGTTAGTGTGCCACGTCATTTCTATGACCTATATTATTATTTTTATAATATATATATATATATATATATATATATATATATATATATATATATATATATATATATATATATATTAATTATTATGTGTTATGTGAATATTTGTATTCATATTTTAATTTATACGTTTCTACGTCTCGCGGATTTCCATCCGGCGAATCTTTTCAGTTTTAAAACCAACGGTTGAGTTTTTGGGACATTTAAATTCTAAATATTTTAAATATGATATTTTAAGATCATATTATTATATAGTGTATTTATATTTATTTTTCGTCGCGCGTTTGTTATCTTTCCGGATTTTTAATCGCGTAAGCGTGTTTTCGCGTTTCGGGACTCGTTCGGGCTTTCGGGCCATCAGGAAATTATAATTTATCAAAAGTGTACCCATGGGGCCCACCCCCATGCAAGTTTCGGCCGAAGCCAAGGGGGGAGGGGGTTAACACTCCTTATTTTTCTTTACTTGATATTTTTATCTTATCACTTCTAAATTTATCCAAAAACCTAGTTCTATTTTGTGCTCTCCCTTTTTGCTCTCCCTTTTCCGTCACCATTCATCACCAACATCACCATCATCATCTAAAATTAAAGCTTGGATCAAGGAGTGATTAGTACCAACGCGTTCATCTCGTTCTTCTCTACGCGATTACATAGATCGTTTCTCGATTAGGGTATAAACCCTAACCCTAGAATTTTCAATTTTTCATTTATTTACTGTATTTTTATGATTATTTAGTAGTATGATGTTTGTGGATTATTGTAATGGTGTTTGTATGCATAGATGTACTCATAATCACATGTTTTCGGTTTGTTAAATTCTGGACAGCAGCTTTTTCGTGTATTCTGGGTTTGTGACTGAGATAAAAGTTAAAATAAAGTATGTAAATGAGTTCCTCTCATTAAGACATTAATTTTAGACTCCGGATTCATGTCGTTTCGATTCCCGGAGCCCTAGTTATGATCAAATTACTATTTTGTTAAAATTGAAATGTGGATTGACATGAAACAGGTTTGGTCCGACTTTGTGACCTTACTTGGTGTCTTTAGGGTGTGTTAGTGTGTTAGGACTGATGGTGGGATGAACTTTCATGTTCGGGTCACCTAAATCCGAGCCACGGTTCACCCGTTTCGACTAAAACACGGTTTTGTGTAAATTGAAGGTCCAAGTGGTGACATGGCTGATTACCACGACTTGTGGACTGTTATTGGTGTGTTCTTGAGTGCACCTTTGTGTCGGGTGGTTTGAATAGGCGGAGATGCATATAAGGCTCGCCTGAAATCGACACCCGGGGCTCAAGATACAACCCGATGAACTTTTGAATTAAAACTTATGTTTAATTCTAAAACTTATGATAAAAATAATGAAACTCATTATTAATAAATTTCTTATGGTAAAAGAAGTAATTATTATTATTTAAGACTTATGATATAAATATTTATTATATCATTTAATTATTATTTATGATTTAATTAACCTTTTAATTTAACTTATGATTAATGACACTTTTATTATTAATAGAAAATACTTATGATAAGTATTAAATTTATTTTATAAGAATATTATTATAAGACTTATAATGAAGATTAAATAATTATTTAATTATTATAAGACTTAATTATTATTTAATTATGATTTAATTATTAAATACTTATGATTTAATAATTATATTTAGAAACTTATGATATGATTAATAATTCATTATTAATTAATAATACTTATGATATGATTTAAAATTTACTATATTATGACTAATATTTAATTAATTAATTAACTACTTATGTTATATTAATTATATCATTTCAACTTATATTAACTTTAATAATTCATTTTATTTAATTAAACTTATGTTATGACATAATTATACACTTTTAACTTTAATAAACATTATAACTTATGTTATTATTATAACTTACACTTTTCAAGTTAGTGTTGACTATGTTTGACTAAGGTTGACTTTTGAGTTGACTTTCGGTTGACTTTGACTTTCAGTTGACTTTTGTTGACTTTCTAAATAAGGAAACTTTCCTAACTTAAAAACTTTCTAAAAATAGAACTTTCTAAATTTGGAAACTTTCCTAAAATAGAAACTTTTCAAAAATAGAAACTTTCCTAAAATAGAAACTTTCTAAAAATGGAAACCTGCTAAAAATAGAAACTTTCTAAAAATAGAAAGTATGTGTCCGTACGCTGCTCCAGTCATACCGATGCTTGCCGAGTATTGTTCTATGTCTACTTGCAACATGTACAATAGCTATCATACTAAGACTTGACCTAAGTTAGTTATTTATATCGACCTGCTTTATTTATAGGTCGGCGTTGTGATCATTCCTGATCACTTTACTCTATTTGCTGTTCGCTTGTTTGTGTGGTTTCTTCAGTTGCTTTTAAGGTGAGTTATAGTCCCGTTTTTACATACTTTTCAAAGTATATTTTTGGGATGTGATTACATGCATTTTCATTTACGTTTAGACTCAAGTAACAGTTAAATTTAATTATTCATTGTGAGTTGGACAAATATATTCCCTAGTCTGGTAACTGTAATCATTGGTTTCTACTGGTGAACGCGAATCCTATGGATAGATCTATCGAGTTTGACAACCCCATTTCGAGCTAGTCGCGCTAGCAATTTATAATCGGAATGTTTTGTACTTCGTAATTTGTTGTAGATACACTGTCCAAGTGTATATTTTTATTGTGTTTGGCAAGGGTAAATAAAGGGTTAAGTGGTTACCAGGTGGCTCATTGATAATGGAATAATGTTTAATGTTTTCTAACATTTTTAAATCTTGTGGTCTAAAGTTTACTTATTTATTTAAACCTATAATTCACTAAACCTTTGTGTTGACAGTTTACTTGCATGTTTTCACAGGTACTTGAGTTTTGTGATGCTTCCGCTGTGTTTAGAAGAGTCTGCATGCATTTGGGCAGATTTTATGAAACAATTATGAAACTTAAGCTTGCATTCTATTTTTGGGTAATTTAAACTTGTGGGTTTGTTGACAAGGTTTTGTGTCAACTTTTGGTTTATTACTATGGTTGGTTGTTTAAAACTACATATTTTGGTTTGTTTCCTTTTTGAGAAACTTTTGAGATAAAAGAATGCAACTTTGTTTATTTAATTCATTTAAGTCCGATCAAGCTGTGGAACCAACTGACGGATCCATTAAGTGTTTTGACGGGGTCGTCACAGGTAGGTAATGCCCGAGGAATATTTAGATTTCACATTAATAAGTTACACTGTACATTCTTCGAATCTGATTCAACAATCATTTACTATCCTACTTACATCCACAGATATACGTATCCGTTCACCGCAGAATAACCATTTTCATACAATTTCATATTTGGATTTTGACTTATCAGAAACTAACAAGTGGCATAATGAAGAAAACATTTGACAAAATAAAATTTGTTAGAAACAAACAAATTAACTATGAGAAATTTATTTAAGAATCCACGCTAACAAAATCCTGGCTAACTGTTCCTAGCTAACTGTTAATTCCTTATTACATTTTATTATCGCAATTTATTTATCGCAGTTTATTTATCGCAATTTATATTCTCGCAATTTTATTTATCGTCATTTAATTTCTGTTATTTATTTTACGCACCTTATTTATCGTCATTTAAATACTGTTATTTACGCATTTAAATATCGGGACACGTATACAAGGTTTTGACATATCATATCAACGCATCTATATATATTATTTGGAATAACCAAGACACTCTATATGCAGTAATGCTGGAGTTAGCTATACATGGTTGAGGTTGATTCTATAATAATATATATACTTTGAGTTGTGATCGAGTCTGAGACATGTAAACGGGTCACGATACGTATTAATTAATTCGAATATTATATATTAAACTATATATGAATTATTGGACTGTTAACTATGGACTATCAACTGAGGACTACCAACATTGGACAATTAAAATGAATTTAAATATTGATTATAACATATGAAACTAAACAATTTTTCAAGTTTGCCACTTGATTTCATCTTAAACCTCATTTGTATCTTGACGATTACAATCTGCGTTCAAACCTTTCATGATTCTTGAAAATACCTCAATCGAGAAGATGAACCAACCGCACTTCATCTACGGAAGGAAATATTTATGCATATAGTTATGCACCTGAAAAACTCTTGGAAACTGAGTAAACGTTTAACATGTAACTGTGCTAATTCCTTTAGCGTTATTATTACCGAAAATAACTTTGAAACTCCTGTTCGAGATAGCCAGTTTTGTCACAGCTCCAGCAAGATAACTTCGACTTTTCGTTCGAATCAACCTTATTATAACTTGGATATATACGTTTGCCATTGTTATTGTTACCGGGAAACCTTTTATATTCTACAATATTACCAACAGACGTACCAGCAACCTTGTTGCTCCTTGGCTTAAATATCTCCGAAAAATTGCTATATTTATTTAATGAAACCCTATCATGTACTCATCGGCATCTTGTAGCGATAGTTGCCATACCAAATACCGGGAAGCATTAATCATTAATTCTCAAATTTCGCAGCGTTTCTACGTCAACAGTTATATATCTATATATAACGTATATCTTCTGGACCGACGAATTTCAATTCGGAATCTCTGAATTCCTGAAAAGCACTCTAGCTTACGAATCGGATCTCTGAGTTCTGAAAAAGCTGATGAAACAGCGAAAACTGAAGACTGTTTAAAAAGTCAAAAGTTTGATAATAAAGAGCGACATACTGAAACAGCTCAAAAGTTTTGGTACTGAAAAAAAAACGGATTTAGTAAACCATGAAGGAGACTGTGGACAAATCACCAGGACTAAACATGTACTTACAAAATTCAGATGATTCAGCATCTGATGAAATATTTAATTAATACCTTGTTCCTTCTTTAATCTAAATTCTTGCGGAAAAAGTTTCTTCATCATCCTTCGATCTTAGAAATTCCAAGATATCATCGTATCTTTCATAATAAATATCCTCGATATTTCTGAAGATAACTTCATAAATAATTATCCAAAATTATCTAAATCCTCGTGCTATCTGTATTACATCATAAAAGAAACTGTTTTAGTTTCTATATTCTGTAACAATCGAGTTTAAATTATGAATGATCTCCTAGAGGAGTGTTGGAAATTGAAGCATGAGTTAGTATAATATAATGACGTCAGGCCAACGTGGTTATATTACAGTAAGTCATGCTAAATTTCTAATGTAAGGTGATGATGATTCACAGACCTTATCCTCATCATGAACCATGTTACGCGACTCTTTCATTCTACTTAACCTCTAAACGTATTAAGGAAATAATCTCTTGATATTTATATCCTTTCCATAATTCCAACAGTTGCTAATAAATCATGCTATTACATTTTCTTTCTAATTAGAAGATTTTCTTAAATTCCTTGAATTTCGGAAATCAACCGTGACTACGTCAAAAGTCAAGACGAATCTTTATTTATCATTTCGCTCTTTTGCGATAGCTTCATTTGTACTCTTCGAATAATCAAATGGTTTTATCCATATTACTCAATAATGATAAAACTCAATTGATCAACTCATATGCGTTATGAAAATATATTTATTGTTAACCATGACGACCTCACTCAAATTTCGGGACGAAATTTCTTTAACGGGTAGGTACTGTGACGACCCGGTAATTTCTGACCAAATTTAAACTTTATTCTTATATGATTTTGATATGATAAGCAAAGTCTATTTAATTGAATCTCAAAAATTTTGAACTGTTTCATTTATTCAATTGACCTTCAACCAATTCCGACGATTCACGAACAACTATTTGTAAATAGGTGTGTGTGTATATATATATATATATATATATATATATATATATATATATATATATATATATATATATATATATATATATATATATATATATATATATATATAATAAATATTATATAGTTAGTTATTAAAATAAATTTTGTAAAGTAAAATAATATAAGATATAATAAAATTTATTATTAAAATAAATATAGATATATATGTAATGTATATCGAATATTCATATATTGTTTCAAATTTATAATAATATACGTCCATTATTTTGATTGATATTAAGTAAGTTGCGAGCTTGTGAGTGTAATAAAATAAATAATTGATGAGCCTACTCGATCATGTTTCACACATTTTATGACTAAAATAATTACATGAGCTTAATATGAGATTTTTTCCTGAAGACTTGTGTCCGCCACTGTTCAACCATAGAGCACGAAATCCAGTCTATGAAGAGAGAAGGTTAACTTAATCACACGTTTATTATTATTATTATTAGTATTATTATTATTGTTGTTATTTTAATTATTATTATTTTATTAACTATTATTAATATCTAAACAAGTATTAGAACAAGTATTATTATTATTGATATTAGGAATATTATTATCATTATTATTATTATTAAAATATATAGTATTATTATTAATATCACTATTAAAATTTCTTTTAGAATCATCATTTTTATTAAAAGTACCATTATTATTTAAAATATTATTTTTATGAAAACTAACATTTTTATCTTATCATTATTATCTTTTCATTAAAAATTATTATTATTACTAACATTACTTTTATTACTAGTATTATTATCAAAACTATTAATAGCAGTATCATTACTAAATCTAATTACTTTTAGTATTATTATTATTAACATAAAAAGATACAAATTTTTATTTATTATTATTGATATTATTTTACCAAATAAATAACTATATAAGAATATATTTAAAACATATCGCATAACAACATTAATATTTTCATAATAAATACTAATTATTTATCTAAAGTATATAAAATAAATATAGTTAATATAGTTACTAATGAAACATACAAGTTACTGAAATAACAATTAATAATAATATCTAAACTTGTTCGATTACAAGTATATGTTTTAATAAATATATGAATAATATAGGTTCGTGAATCCGAGGTCAACCCTACACTTGTTAAGTGACGTCATATGTATTTTTACTACAAAATACATTATGGTGAGCTTCATTTGCTCCCTTTTTAAATGTTTTTGCAATATATATTTTGGGACTGAGAATACATGCGCTGCTTTTATAAATGTTTTACGAAATAGACACAAGCAATCGAAACTACATTATATGGTTGAATGATCGAAGCCGAATATGCCCCTTTTGCTTGGTAACCTAAGAATTAGTAAACCGATCTACTAATTGACGCGAATCCTAAAGATAGATCTATTGGGCCTAACGAACCCCATCCAAAGTACCGGATGCTTTAGTACTTCGAATTCGTTTTTATCATGTCCGAAGGATTTCCCGGAATGATAGGGGATATTCTTATATGCATCTTGTTAATGTCGGTTACCAGGTGTTTAATCCATATGAATAATATTTTTGTCTCTATGCATGGGACGTATATTTATGAGAAATGGAAATGGAAAATCTTGTGGTCTATTAAAATGATGAAAATGATCGTTTATTATAAACTAATTTTGGTTGACACTTTAAAGCATGTTTATTCTCAGGAGTTAAAGAAATCTTCCGCTGTGCATTTTCTCATTTTAAAGATATTACTTGGAGTCATTCATGGCATATTTCGAAAGACGTTGCATTCGAGTCATAGAGTTCATCAAGATTATTATTAAGTCAATTATAGTTGGAAGTATTTTGAAATGGTATGCATGTCATCAACTTTAGATGTAAATAAAGTTTGTGTTTTAAAAACGAATGCAATTTTTGTAAAATGTATCATATAGAGGTCAAATACCTCGCGATGTAATCAACTATTGTGAATCGTTTATAATGTATATGAACGGGTCCCTTCAGGTGACATGCTTTTTCGTAAACGAGTTTAAAAGGTGTGTTTCCAATTGGAGTTTTGTAGGCTGTTCTGAAAGCCCATAGTGCATCTTCCAATTTTATGGACCATTCCTTCAGGTTTGATCTTACGGTTTTCTCTAGAATACGTTTTAATGCTCGGTTGGTATTTTCAACTTGTCTACTTGTTTGTGGATGATAATCGGTTGAGATTTTATGACTTACTTCATATCTTTTGAGAACTTTCTCAAGTTGATTATTACAAAAATGAGTACCCCGATCACTTATTAAAGCTTTCGGTGTTCCAAACCTAGTTAAAAGACGTTTTAAGAAGTTGACTACAACTCGTGCATCGTTAGCTGGGAGAGCTTGTGCTTCCGCCCATTTAGATACATAATCAATAGCAACGAGAATGTAGAGATTATTATGAGATTTTTGGAAATGGACCCATAAAGTCAATACCCCAAACGTCAAATACTTCACATACTTGAATGACATTTTGTGGCATTTCATCACGTTGACTTATTTTTCCGGCCCTTTGACATGCATTACAGGATTTACAAAGAAGGTGCGTGTCTTTGAAAATTGAAGGAGAATAGAATCCAGTGTCATAGACTTTCTTCGCTGTAATTTGAGGCCCATAATGCCCTCCTGTTGGTCCTGTGTGACAATGGTTTAAGATTTGACTAGCTTCATCTCCAAATACGCATCGGCGTATTATTCCATCGGGACATCTCTTAAAAAAATTTGGATCCTCCCAAAAATAGTGTTTTATATCACTAAAGAATTTCTTTCGTTTTTGGTATGACAACCCTTTTTCAAAGAATCCACATACTAGGTAGTTTGCAAAGTCTGTAAACCATGGAATTTCACTATAATCGATTTGCAAGAGATATTCATCTGGAAAGTTATCTTGTATGGTAGATTCATTTAGAACTTCTAATTCGGGATTTTCAAGGCGAGAAAGATGATCAGCTGCGAGATTTTCTGCTCCTTTTTTATTTCAAATTTCAATATCGAACTCTTGTAAGAGTAAGATCTAACGGATTAATTGTGGTTTGGCATTTTGTTTTGAAAATAGGTATCTAAGAGCAGAATGATCAGTATAGACCACCGTTTTAGCTAGAACGAGATATGAACGAAATTTGTCAAAAGCAAAAACGATAGCAAGGAGTTCTTTTTCAGTAGTTGTGTAATTCGTTTGTGCTCCTTGTAACGTCTTACTAGCGTAATAAATAGGTTGAAATCGTTTTTCAATCCTTTGTCCTAAAACGGCTCCCATTGCAAAATCACTTGCATCGCACATGAGTTCAAATGGTAGATTCCAATTTGGATTTATCATGATTGGCGCATTAGTGAGTTTTTATTTAAGAATATTAAAAGATTTGATGCATTCATCCAAAAAGATGAATGGAGCATCCATTTCTAGGAGTTTGTTCATAGGAGTGGCAATTTTAGAAAAATCTTTTATGAACTGTCGGTAAAACCGGCATGCCCTAGAAAACTCCTGACTCCTCTAACATTGGTGGGTTGTGGAAGTTTAGCAATTACACCAACTTTAGCTCTATCCACTTCAATTCCTTCACTTGAAATTTTATGACCCAGAACGATGCCTTCTTTAACTATGAAATGGCATTTCTCCCAATTAAGTACTAGATTTGATTTTTCGCATCTAATAAGCATTCGTTCAAGATTAACTAGACATGTTTCAAAAGTATCACCGAAGACTGAAAAGTCATCCATGAAAACTTCCATGCATTCTTCTATCATGTCGTAAAAAATCGCCATCATGCACCTTTGAAAGGTTGCAGGGGCGTTGCAAAGTCCAAATGGAATGCGTTTATAAGCAAAAGTACCATAAGGGCACGTGAAGGTGGTTTTCTCTTGGTCCTCGGGTGCGATTGGAATTTGAAAGTATCCGGAGAAACCGTCAAGAAAACAATAGTAACTATTCCCAGCTAACCTTTCCAATATTTGATCAATGAAAGGTAAGGGAAAGTGATCTTTTATGGTGGCGTCATTTAATTTTCTATAATCAATACAAACACGCTATCCTGCTACAGTCCTAGTGTGAATAAACTCATCTTTTTCATTTGTGATGACAGTGATGCCTCCTTTCTTAGGTACGCATTAAACTGGGCTTACCCATGGACTATCAGAGATTAGATAAATTAAACCTGCATCAAGGAGTTTAATAATTTATTTCTTAACAACATCTTGCATATTAGGATTTAGTCTTCGTTCGCGTTGCACATACGTTTTATGACCTTCTTCCATAAGGATTTTATGTGTGCAATACGAAGGACTTATGCCTTTAATGTCATGAATCTTTCATGCAATAGCTGGTTTATGAGCTTTTAGCACATAAATGAGTTGAGATTTTTCATTTTTCGTGAGAGAAGACGAGATTATTACAGGTAATTCGGATTCACCATGTAAATAAGCGTATTCCAAATGGTTTGGAAGTGGCTTTAACTCTAATATCGGTGGTTCTTCTATCGATGATTTGTATCGATATATGTCTTCCTCTTTTAGTACTTGAAGTTCATCTGTTGTTGGTTCGTATTCATTAGCCATAAGTGTGGCTAATATTTCAGCTTCCTCGATTGGTTCAGTTCCTTCTCCTAAAGAACATTCTCATGTTTCTTGTAATTCTGGAAATTCTTGTAACAATTCTTCTTGTGAATTTATAGTTTGAACATAATAACATGTATCATCTGCAGATTGCAGTTGTTGCATGGCTCTATCAACAGAAAAAGTAACACTCTCGTTCTCTATACTTAGGGTTAGTTTCTTACCGAACACATCTATTATTGCTTTAGCCGTGTTTAAGAATGGTCTTCCTAATATAAGAGGAACTCGAGAATCTTCTTCCATGTCCAAAATAACAAAGTCTACTGGAAATACTAAAGTACCAACTTTAACTAGCATGTTTTCCATTATCCCTCTAGGATATTTTATTGATCGATCGACTAGTTGTATGCTTATTCGTGTTGGTTTCAAATATCCAAGGTCTAGTTTAGCGTATAATGAATATGGCATTAAATTTATACTAGCACCTAAGTCTGCCAATGCTTCTATTGAACTAAGACTACCCAGAAAACATGGAATTGTGAAACTTCCTGGATCTGATAATTTTTCTGGTATCTTATTCAACAACACTGCAGAACAACGAGATTTCTTCCATTTTCCTTCTATTTGTGATTAAATCTTTCAAGAATTTAACATATCTTGGAATTCCTGAAATCACATCAATGAAAGGAAGATTTACATTTATTTGTTTAAACATATCCAAGAATTTGGATTGCTCGGCTTCAAGTCTTTCTTTTCTTATTTTACTCGGGTATGAAAGTGGTGGTTGATATGGTTTAACATAAGGCTTTGCCTTAACTGTATTATCTTCATTAACCTTTTTAACTACCGGCTCTGTTTCCTTCTCTTGCTCAGGCTGTAGTGCCTGCGTAATAGGAATAAAGTCATCAGAAATTACAGGCATTTCAGGTGGTTTAAGTGTAATACTACTTCTTGTGGTAATGGCTTTAGCTGTTTCATTTCGGGGGTTAGCATTCGTATCGCTAGGTAGACTCCCCGGTTTTCTTTCACCTATCAATCTTGCTAGGTTGCTCACTTCTTGTTCCAGATTTTGGATGGAAGCTTGTTAATTTCTAAATGCTTGAGCATTTTGTTAATTAGTTTGTTTCTGAGATGAGAAAAACTGCGGTTGAGATTCAACCAGCTTCGACATCATATCTTCTAAATTTGGCTTTTTATCATCGGTTTGTGGTGGTTTATTTGGAAAAATAGGTCTTTGCTGGTTGTAAGTATTATTAGATACTTGTTGATTGCTAGGACCTTATTGGTTGTTGTATGGAACATTTCAGTTATAATTCTGATTTTGATTGTAGTTTGGCCTGGGCTGTTGATAATTATTCTGATAATTATTTCCCGGCCTTTAGTTCATGTATGAAACATTCTCTCTTTGTTCCATTGTTTGTTCAACACTAAGACAATCTTTTGTCAAATGTGGTCCTCCACACTGCTCACAACTAATTCGTATTGCATGAATATCTTTAGTCATCTTTTCCATTCGTCTCTCGAAAGCATCTAGCTTTGCGGAGATGGAATCAAAGTCATGGCTAGAATCGGCTCTAGCTGCTTTGGATGAACGAAAAATATCTTTTTCTTGATGCCACTCATGTGAGTGGGATGCTGTATTATCAATAATTTTGTGAGCTTCGGTTGTGGTTTTCTTCATAATGAAACCACCAGCTGCTGTGTCGATGTCTTTTCATGTCACCACGTCGACTCCTTTGTAAAATATTTGGACTATTTGATAAGTATCTAGACCGTGTTGAGGACAACTTCTCAACATTTTTCCGAATCTTGTCCATGCCTCATATAACGTTTCATTTGGATTTTGTGCGAATGTGGCAATTTCTCCTTGAAGTCTTACGGCTTTTGTGATGCCCCGTACAAAACCATCGTGTACGAATCATCAACAACAGGATCATTACAAGGTTAAGTACTATATGTGATTTCAAAAAGAGTTTGCATTCATAAATAAAGTGATGTCTAAACCACCATCGAATGTTTTACAATCCAAAAGCATGCTTCACTAAGTAGAAGCAAATAATAAGTGTATGTGACCACAACGGTTGTTACAAGTCATAGTTCAAAAGTACTAATGTTTGAATGCAAAATAAAGTAGTTCATGCGATAACAACTCTAAGCAGCGGGTGTCTACAGCACGACTAGTACACAGCGGAAGCTAACCTCAAGCACCTGAGAAAAACATGCTTTAAAACGTCAACACAAAGGTTGGTGAGCTATAGTTTAATTATAACAGTATGTAAGGTAGGCCACGAGATTTCAGTGCTACAAAGAGCGTTTCAAAATAGTACGATAAAGTATATGTTAACCGTGGGCACTTGGTAACTAACTTAACGTTTATACCCCCTGAAAGTACACTTGGAAATTGCGTATGTTTACAAAGTATTAAACACTCGTTAAATGCTAGCGCGACTAGCCCGAGTGGGGATGTCAAACCCTATGGATCCATATCTAAGATTCGCGTTCACCGGTTCAAAAACCAATGACTAAACGTTACCGAGCTAAAGGGAATGTTTCTGCCGTTATATAACCCACACATATATAAAGTTTAAGTACTCGTGCCTACTATGTAAAAAATAAAATCCGCATGTATTCTCAGTTCCCAAAATAAGTTAAAGTAAAAAGGGAATGCTATAACTCACAATGATTAAGTAGCGGTAAAGTATGACTCGGAAAGTTAGCAAGTAATGAAGGTCGTCCAAACGGGTCCTCAACCTAAGTCAAATAGTACTAAGTCAGTAAATCATCCAAAAAGGTTTAAAAGTATGTAAATAAGGTCTTAAGGGTCATCATCATTCATCATTTAACAAAAGGTGTAAAGTAGGTTTCGTTCATGAAAGTAGTTTAAAACAAAGGCTGACTTCAGTCAGTCACCACGGCCTCTACCCTTACTGAATTAAGGTGAGACCAGTGGCCATGGTTCTGTATATGAGTCCTTTAAGTGTGGTAAAATTTACAGAAGCAAACTCGTCTTTTTTTGACCGTGGCGATGGTCTAAGTGCGAGTAGGTCAGAAATTTTTGCATAACGTTAAAAGGACATAGTGACGATCGGAGGGCCATAAATCCTAAACCGTAACTCGGATTAAGACGAGTCCTATATAAAAAGTTATCTACTCGAAAAGATCTATTTGAAAATCATAATCACAACAGCCCAGGTCTAATGGTCTGTTACAGAAACCAGAAAATAGTAGGTAGAAGACAGAAAGCAGAAAAATAATGGGTTCCGGTGAGTTTGGTGCTTGATGTTCATCATGGTTCTCATCCTTGATGCCTATAGCTTTAAGTGTACAACTCATTGATGTGTTTACATCATCTTTACCATGGTTTGACCATCATAACCCAAGTGTAAGTCTAAGACATGAAGCACAACTCAATTAAGTGTTGCAAGTGTTTTGATGAACCAAAGTTACATCAAAGTCTTAGATCTAACACATACATGAACTTTAAGACTAATAATAAGTTACAAACTTGAAAATGAACTTATGAAATCAAGATCTTAAGTTGTAGAACATAGTTCTTTAGTTTGATCTTGAAGATCCAAGACTCAAAAGTCTAGATCAAGCATAAGTATACAAAGTTATATTTAAAGAAAACTTATTTGTGTGTTCTTGAACTTTCAAGTTAACTTTAGTTCAAGATTAATGAGATCAAGGTTATCTTGTAACACTTGACCAATAACAACCAACAACATGAAAATAAAGTGTATAAAATGAAGAAGTAAACTAAGTAAACAAGTAATTTGTTCATGGTTGTTCATACTTTAAAGATTCAAACCAAAGTTTGATCTTTAAGAAAGTAAACTTTAAAGTTTACTTCATGAATCACAAGTATGATTTTAATCAACACATGAACTTGCAATCCTTTAAGAAAGTATATGTAGAACATAACTAGCAAGTTTATGTTCTTGTTGTTCTTGTTATAACAAGATAAAATGAAGAATCAAACTAGAAAGTTTGGTTCTTGGAAACTAGTATGTAAAGTAACTAACAAATACATGTAACTAAATAATAATCAAGAACAAGTAGCAAACAACAAATGATGATGATGATTTGTGGTGTAAGGCCACGGTTTTGGCCAAAGAAAAAGAAGAGAAGAAAGTTCTTGCTACTTACAATTTAGAGAGAAAAAAGAGAGGAAAGTTGAGAGGAATTAAGTGTGTGTTTTTGTGAGAGGATACAAGTGAAGAAGTAATACAAAAATGAACCACAAAACTCTCTCCAAGGCCTTCTAGGCCACGGCCTGCAGCTCATCAAAGGGGGAAGGAAAGAATTCCATGGTCACTAGTATGTAAAGCTCAAAAAGTTGGTCCATAAGGGTGCTTGCATGGGGATTAAGAGCTAACAAGATTCCTTATGTAAACAACTAACTAGTTACATCTTAAAATGATACTTACATGTAAGAGTGGGCTAGTTAGTCCACTTAAAATGTAGGGTGGGCTTATAAGCCCAATATCATGAGTCCATTACACTAATAAAGCCCAAGTTCAATTAATTAACAAATAAAGTCCAACAAAAGCCCAAGTAATTAACCAACCACCTTAGTTAATTAAAATGATTAATAAACTTAATCATGAATGTAAATAATACTTGAAAATATTATTCGTGTAAGTTTCGTGTGTCACAAAGACGTTTCGGGCAATTAAAGTCAAGTACGTTTAGTCATGGCAACATGTAAATGTAATAACATATATTTGTTTAATCACACGTATTAATAATAATAATTATTAATAAATAAACGTTGGAAAATCCAGGGTCGTTACATTACCCACCAGTTAAAGAAAATTTCGTCCCGAAATTTTAAGCTGAGGTAGATGGAGGAGTCGAAAAAAGGTGAGGATACTTTCGCATCATTTGATCCTCTCGTTCCCAAGTAAACTCAGGTCCTCGTTTGGCATTCCATCGTACTCGAACGATCGGAATCTTGTTGTGTTTCAATGTTTGTATCTCACGATCCATAATTTCAACAGGCTCTTCCACGGAGTGGAGTTTGTCATCAATTGTAAGTTCTTCCAATGGTATGATAAGTTCAGGTGCAGCAAGACACTTCTTCAAGTTTGACACGTGGAAGGTAGGATGAACTGAGCTCAATTGTGCTGGTAGATCCAAACGGTAAGCAACGGGCCCAACACGTTCCAAGATTTCAAAAGGACCAATGTATCGTGGGTTCAAATTTCCACGTTTTCCAAAACGAATCACACCTTTCCAAGGTGCAACCTTTAACATAACACGATCACCAACGTTGAATTCAAAGTCTTTACGTTTAAGATCAGCATAACTCTTTTGACGATCGCGGGCAGTCTTAAGTGTAGCTTGAATCTGAGCAATCTTCTC
The DNA here is from genome assembly GCF_046630445.1 of Rutidosis leptorrhynchoides. Lineage (NCBI taxonomy): Eukaryota > Viridiplantae > Streptophyta > Magnoliopsida > Asterales > Asteraceae > Rutidosis > Rutidosis leptorrhynchoides. The sequence goes on from NC_092337.1 coordinate 301,911,928, forward strand.
CGTGGTTTCATGGACTACCTCGGGTCCAGTGATTTGCTTTTCGACTACTTCAGCCCAACAAATAGGAGATCGGCACTTACGGCCATACAATGCTTCAAAAGGTGCAGCATTAATTCTTGAGTGATAACTGTTGTTGTAAGAAAATTCGGCGAGTGGCAAATGCCTTTCCCAGGCCTTTCAAAAATCAATGACACATGCACAAAACATGTCTTCCAAGGTCTGAATCGTTCGTTCACTTTGCCCATCGGTCTGAGGGTGATAAGCAGTACTCATGTCAAGACGGGTTCCCATGGCTTCTTGCAAAGAACACCAGAATCTAGAAGCAAAACGGGGATCGCGATCTGAGATGATCGATAAAGGTACACCGTGTCATGATACAACCTCCTTGATGTATAGATGAGAAAGTCTTTCCATTGTATCAGTTTCCTTCATCGCTAGGAAGTGTACAGATTTGGTGAGGCGGTCAACAATAACCCAAATGGTATCGTATCCGCCCACCGTCTTTGGTAGCTTGGTGTTAAAATCCATTGTTATCCATTCCCACTTCCATTATGGGATTTCTGGTTATTGAAGCAAACCAAAAGGTCTCTGATGCTCGGCTTTAACCTTCGAGCAAGTCAAACACTTACCAACATAAGTAGCAACGTCCTTCTTAAGATTCAGCCACCAATACTGTTCTTTAAGGTCGTGGTACATCTTGCCCGCTCCAGGGTGAATTGAATACCTCGATTTGTGTGCTTCATCAAGTATAAAGTTCCGTAGATCTCCATAATAAGGTACCCAAATTCTTCCGGCATAACATCGGAGTCCAGACTCCCTAACCCCGAATCGAGAGACAAGTATGTTCAAATGTTCGTGAGATATATTCTCCTCCTTGAGAGCCTCATCTTGGGCTACTCTGATTTAACTGTTGAGGTTCGAATGGATGGTGATGTTTAAAGCCCTAACACGGAGAGGTGCCATCCTCTCCTTTCGACTTAAAGCGTCAGCTACAACATTGGCCTTGCCAGGATGATAACGGAGTTCACAATCGTAGTCGTTGAGTGTCTCGATCCATCGACGCTGTCTCATATTCAGTTGCTTCTGATCGAATATGTGTTGGAGACTCTTGTGATCGGTGAAGATAGTGCTCTTAGTTCCATACAAATAGTGCCTCTACATTTTGAGTGCAAAGACAACGGCTCCAAGTTTAAGATCATGCGTAGTGTAGTTTCGCTCGTGAATCTTCAGTTGTCTGGAGGCATAAGCGATAACCTTTGATCGTTGCATCAGTACACAACCAAAACCATTTTTCGACGCATCGCAATAAACAACAAAGTCATCACTGCCCTCAGGAAGTGATAGGATAGGTGCGGTGGTTAACTTCTTCTTCAAAGTTTGGAATGCTGATTCGTGTGCGGGTTCCCAAATGAACTTCTTGCCCTTGTGAGTCAGCGCGGTCAAAGGAAGCGCAATCAGAGAAAATCCTTCAATGAACCTTCGGTAGTAACCGGAGAGACCTAGGAATTGGCGAATGTGAGTCGGAGTAGCGGGGGTCTCCCACTTGCTGATGGCTTCAATCTTGGCGGGATCAACTTTGATACCCTGGTCGCTCACAACATGACCCAGAAACTGAACTTCCTTCAACCAAAATTCACACTTGGAGAATTTGGCGTAAAGTTGCTCTTGTCTCAAGAGTTCAAGTACTAGTCAGAGGTGTTGCTCATGCTCTTCTTCATTCTTAGAGTAGATGAGGATATCATCTATGAAGACGATAACAAACTTATCCAAGTACGGCTTGCAGACACGATTCATGAGATCCATGAACACGGCAGGTGCATTTGTCAAACCGAATGGCATCACGAGAAACTCATAATGACCATAACGAGTTCTGAATGCAGTTTTCATCACGTCACTTTCCTTCACCCTCAACTGGTGATAACCGGATCGCAAATCAATCTTTAAGTAGACACTCGGTCCTTGTAGTTGATCAAAAAGATCATCAATTCGTGGAAGAGGATACCGATTCTTGATAGTCAATTTGTTGAGTTCACGGTAGTCGATACACATACAGAAGGATCCATCCTTCTTCTTCACAAACAACACAGGTGCGCCCCAAGGCGAGAAACTTGGTTGAATAAATCATTGATCTAATAGCTCTTGTAGTTGACTCTGTAATTCTTGCATCTCGGAAGGTGCGAGTCTATAAGGTGCGCGAGCTACAGGTGCAGCTCCTAGCACTAAGTCGATCTGAAACTCTATGGCTCTTGGCAGCGGTAATCCAGGCAATTCTTCAGGGAATACATCAGAAAATTCGTTCACAATTCGAACATCGTTCACGCTTTTCACCTCAGTTTCTACCGCTTTCACATGTGCTAGGACAGCAAAACGTCCCTTCTTCATAATCTTTTGCACTTTCACGTAACTAATGAGGTTCAACTTCGAGGTACATCTCTCTCCGTAGATGATCAGTGGCTCACCGTCTCCTTGTGGTATGCGAAGTGCTTTATCTCCACAGATAATATCGGCCTTTATCTTACTCAACCAATCCATACCAACGATTACGTCAAAACTTCCCAGTTTGATAGGTATCAAGTCAATTTCAAAATCTGCACTAGCTATGTTGATAATAGTTCCACGACTAATATGGTCAACCTTTTCAAGTTTTCCATTGGCGACCTCGACAAGCATACTTTCTTTTAACGGGACTAATGACCAATTAATCTTATCGCAAAAATGTCTACATACATAACTTCTATCTGCACCAGTATCAAACAAGACAGAAGCTAAAATATTGTTGATTTTGAATATACCTATCACCAAGTCGGGGTTTTCGCGTGCGTCCCTTGCATTAACATTGAAAGCTCTAGCGCGGGGTGGTCCGCCATCTTTTCGCTTATTTGGACACGCATTTCTGAAATGGCCCGTCTGCCCGCATTCGTAACACTTCCTTGGCCCTGTGGGGTTCGGCTTCCCATTCAAAGTGGTGACCTTGCAGTCTTTGCCAACATCCCCAGACCGTTGGCACTTCTCATAGACAACATTGCAATACCCAGTGTGGTGTTTGTAACAACTCTTGCATTGAGGTAGGGTTCCCTTGTAGTTCGGGTTGGAGTTGGTGTTGTTGTTAGGGTTGGGGTTTCCACCGTTGTTGTTTCCCCTGAAACCCTCATGTCGTTTCGTCGGGTTCTGTTCATAGTTTCTTCCCCTGTTGTTGTTGTTGTTGTGGTTATCCCATTTGCGCTTCTCACTAGTACCCGCTTCAGACTTAGTTTTCTCCGGTTCATCGATGGTTATTTGATTCATTAAAGTATGCGCCATGTGCATCGCTTCGGGAACATTCGGTGGTATGGACGAGGTGACATTACCCTTGATGGACTTAGGGAGTCTCCAAAAGTATCTCTCCATACGCTTGAATTCTGGGGTGACCATTGTCGGACACATCAGGGCTAGTTCCAAAAATCTCCTGTTGTAACCATCAAGGTCGTTCCCAACGGCCTTTAACTGCATGAATTCCATTTCCATCTTTTAGATTTCGGTTCTCGGACAATACTCCTCAATCATGGCACATTTAAATTCTTCCCATGGTGTAGCATACGCCTCATCAATGCCTTGTGCCTGTGCCATTGTGTTCCACCACGTGAGCGCGCCGTCAGATAGCGTGCAAGAAGCAAATTTGGTTTTGCTGTCCTCCGAACAGTTGCTAACTCGGAATACTGATTCAAGTTTCTCGAACCATCTGGTGAGACCAACTGGTCCCTCAGTTCCGCTGAAGTTGTGTGGTTTATAGCTCTGGAATTCCTTGTAAGTACACCCATTTCGAACGGGTTGAATAACCGGTGGTGGTGGCGGTGGCGGTGGAGCTTGGGGTTGTATTTCCGCAATGGCTACGGCTACACGTTCTTGGATCATCTCTTCAATTTGAGCAGCAGTAGGTGTGGATTGACCGTTAGCCATGGTGTTCTATACAAACATTTTGACTCAAGTCAAAATCCAGCATTCAATATATAATAATATAGTATATAACAACCAACATGTAAACAGCACAACACATGTTAATTAAGTAACGCAAGTTGATACAAGTACCGCAAAACACCATACCGTAACGTAAATAGAACACTTGTGCAAAAAGTAACATCACAAAGTTTCCATTCATTAATAATAAGTTTCATACATCATGATAGATTCGTATAATACATAAGTGAAATATGAAACTACAACCAGATTACATCATGAAATCTAATACAAAAGGTCCTACGGTGAAGGTGGGTGTAGGATGTCTAAAACATGAGTCAACTGCTCCTCGAGCTCAGTAACCCGAGCTCGGAGGATTCCCACCTCCCTTATCAATTCCTCGACAGTGGGAGCTGGTGGGGCGGGCAGTGCTGGTGGTGCAGGTGGGGCCGGTGGAGCGGATGGTGCAGACCGCACGAAACGGGGTGCAGATGTCCCGGCTCCAGAAATAGTCAGTACGTAACGGGGAACCTTACGTATCTGTGGGTCAGCAGGGTACGGCACAAGCCGTTTACGGGCAGTAACCCTCCGACGCCGGCCAAAAGCGTCAGTGAAAGCACGACCTCCATTCACCTCTGGAATGACGGTGCCATCAGGACGGTACCGCTTCTTCGGCGGGGTGGAGGGTGGCTGAATAGGTAAATCAGCAGGGTCCTCGTCGTCACTGGAGTCTGATGAAGAATCATCTGATGAAGAATCGGTGGATGATGAGTCATCCAAATCATGTGGTGGTGGCAAGGGTGGCTGAACTGGCAGTCCGAAGGCGGCCAACATCTCTCTGTGTCTGCCTGGCGGAATCGGCACTAAACGTCCATTAGCAGCGCTCGGCACGGCATGCGAATATGGTTACGGAATGGCCCTTCCCCGAACTCCGCGGGAATCACAACACCACCGATGCGGGGCTGTGGCTCCGAGGGTCCGGGAGCAGAAGGATCTGAAATCTCCGTAGGGTCCACGTGTCTGTCAATAGTAGCCACTGGTGCAGGCGGCTGGCTGCTAGTCCCGGAAGATGAAGCGCCGGGGTCACTCGTGCGTATCGGGATCGGTGGATCGGCAAAGGTGGTAGGTGGGGTAGCTGAAGAGTCTAAACTGCCCAAAACGATAGCAGGTGGTACATCCGACATCTGAACAAGGAAAAATAAATTTTCCATGTCAGTAAGTCATAAAGCAAGCACGTATTAGGCCAACAGTTTAAATCATGTATAACAATAAGTAGCATGGCAATAATAACGAATCGTACAGAAGTAGCATGCAATCGAAAGCAAGTAATATCATACGGTAGTGAAATCATGTAGTAGCATACGGCATATAGCAGTAAAAGTAAGCAGCAGCATGCAGTAAGTTCAGCGAAAACAAGTAAACTAGCAAGTTGTAGATTAGTCCTATTAGTGAATCCTACTCGAGTCGGTCTTAGACTCACTAATGCAACCTAATTCCCTACAACCAATGCTCTGATACCAAATGTGATGCCCCATACAAAACTATCGTGTACGAATCATCAACAACAGGATCATTACAGGTTAAGTACTATATGCGATTTCAAAAAGAGTTTGCATTCATAAATAAAGTGATGTCTAAACCAACATCGAATGTTTTACAATCCAAAAGCATGCTTCACTAAGTAGAAGCAAATAATAAGTGTATGTGACCACAACGGTCGTTACAAGTCATAGTTCAAAAGTACTAATGTTTGAATGCAAAATAAAGTAGTTCATGCGATAACAACTCTAAGCAGCGGGTGTCTACAGCACGACTAGTACACAGCGAAAGCTAACCTCAAGCACCTGAGAAAAACATGCTTTAAAATGTCAACACAAAGGTTGGTGAGCTATAGTTTAAGTATAACAGTATGTAAGGTAGGCCACGAGATTTCAGTGCTACAAAGAGCGTTTCAAAACAGTATGATAAATTATATGTTAACCGTGGGCACTTGGTAACTAACTTAACGTTTATACCCCCTGAAAGTACACTTGGAAAGTGCGTATGTTTACGAAGTATTAAACACTCATTAAGTACTAGCGCGACTAGCCCGAGTGGGGATGTCAAACCCTATGGATCCATATCTAAGATTCGCGTTCACCGGTTCAAAAACCAATGACTAAACGTTACCGAGCTAAAGGGAATGTTTCTGCCGTTATATAACCCACATATATATAAAGTTTAAGTACTCGTGCCTAGTATGTAAAACATAAAATCCGCATGTATTCTCAGTTCCCAAAATAAGTTAAAGTAAAAAGGGAATGCTATAACTCACAATGATTAAGTAGCGGTAAAGTATGACTCGGAAAGTAAGCAAGTAATGAAGGTCGTCCAAACGGGTCCTCAACCTAAGTCAAATAGTACTAAGTCAGTAAATCGTCCAAAAAGGTTTAAAAGTATGTAAATAAGGTCTTAAAGGTCATCATCATTCATCATTTAACAAAAGGTGTAAAGTAGGTTTCGTTCATGAAAGTAGTTTAAAACAAAGGCTGACTTCAGTCAGTCACCAAGGCCTCTACCCTTACTGAATTAAGGTGAGACCAGTGGCCATGGTTCCATATATGAGTCCTTTAAGTGTGGTAAAATTTACAGAAGCAAACTCGTCTTTGTTTGACCGTGGCGACGGTCTATGTGCGAGTAGGTCAGAAATTTCTGCACAACGTTAAAAGGACATAGTGACGATCGGAGGGCCATAAATCCTAAACCGTAACTCGGATTAAGACGAGTCCTATATAAAAAGTTATCTACTCAAAAGATCTATTTGAAAATCATAATCACAACAGCCCAGGTCTACTGGTCTGTTACAGAAACCAGAAAACAGTAGGTAGAAGACAGAAAGCAGAAAAATAATGGGTTCCGGTGAGTTTGGTGCTTGATGTTCATCATGGTTCTCATCCTTGATGCCTATAGCTTCAAGTGTACAACTCATTGATGTGTTTACATCATCTTCACCATGGTTTGACCATCATAACCGAAGTGTAAGTCTAAGACATGAAGCACAACTCAATTAAGTGTTGCAAGTGTTTTGATGAACCAAAGTTACATCAAAGTCTTAGATCTAACACATACATGAACTTTAAGACTAATAATAAGTTATAAAATTGAAAATGAACTTATGAAATCAAGATCTTAAGTTGTAGAACATAGTTCTTTAGTTTGATCTTGAAGATCCAAGACTCTAAAGTCTAGATCAAGCATAAGTATACAAAGTTATATTTAAAGAAAACTTATTTGTGTGTTCTTGAACTTTCAAGTTAACTTTAGTTCAAGATTAATGAGATCAAGGTTAACTAGTAACACTTGACCAATAACAACCAACAACATGAAAATAAAGTGTATAAAATGAAGAAGTAAACTAAGTAAACAAGTAATTTGTTCATGGTTGTTCATACTTTAAAGATTCAAACCAAAGTTTGATCTTTAAGAAAGTAAACTTTAAAGTTTACTTCATGAATCACAAGTATGATTTTAATCAACACATGAACTTGCAATCCTTTAAGAAAGTATATGTAGAACATAACTAGCAAGTTTATGTTCTTGTTGTTCTTGTTATAACAAGATAAAATGAAGAATCAAACTAGAAAGTTTGGTTCTTGGAAACTAGTAAGTAAAGTAACAAACAAATACATGTAACTAAATAATAATCAAGAACAAGTAGCAAACAACAAATGATGATGATGATTTGTGGTGTAAGGCCACGGTTTTGGCCAAAGAAAAAGAAGAAAAGAAAGTTCTTGCTACTTACAATTTAGAGATAAAAAAGAGAGGAAAGTTGAGAAGAATTAAGTGTGTATTTTTATGAGAGGATACAAGTGAAGAAGTAATACAAAAATGAACCACAAAACTCTCTCCAAGGCCTTCTAGGCCACGGCCTGCAGCTCATCAAAGGGGGAAGGAAAGAATTCCATGGTCACTAGTATTTAAAGCTCAAAAAGTTGGTCCATAAGGGTGCTTGCATGGGGATTAAGAGCTAACAAGATTCCTTATGTAAACAACTAACTAGTTACATCTTAAAATGATACTTACATGTAAGAGTGGGCTAGTTAGTCCACTTAAAATGTAGGGTGGGCTTATAAGCCCAATATCATGAGTCCATTACACTAATAAAGCCCAAGTTCAATTAATTAACAAATAAAGTCCAACAAAAGCCCAAGTAATTAACCAACAACCTTAGTTAATTAAAATGATTAATAAACTTAATCATGAATGTAAATAATACTTGAAAATATTATTCATGTAAGTTTCGTGTGTCACAAAGACGTTTCGGGCAATTAAAGTCAAGTACGTTTAGTCATGGCAACATGTAAATGTAATAACATACATTTGTTTAATCACACGTATTAATAATAATAATTATTAATAAATAAGCGTTGGAAAATCCAGGGTCGTTACAGCTTTAGATGCCGGAAAGAATCTTTTAAGAAAATTTTCAACTAAAACATCCCATGAATCAATCGCTTCTTCAGGTAACGATTCTAACCAATCTTTGGCTTCCCCCTTTAAAGTCCAGGGAAATAACATGAGATAGATCTGTTCATCTTCAATTTCTCTGAATTTGAATAGAGTACAGATCCTATTAAAGGTTCGAAGATGTTCGTTGGGATCTTCTTTTGGCGTACCACTAAATTGGCATTGATTAGTTACCATGTGTAGGATTTGTCCATTAATTTCATAATCTGGCGCATTAACGTCTGGTTGAATTATTGCGTGACCTTGGCCAGTGCGTGTAGCTTTCATTCGATCCTCCATACTTTGAGGTTCCGTTTCTTCCATGATTTAATTGGTTGAATCTGAAGCACTAGAAGATTCTGATTTAACAGTTCCTTCCTCTATAATCTCCGAATGGGTAATTTGTGGTTCAGGAGGAATGATTAGTGGTTCAGGATCCCTGAATTGTCCCTGAATATCCTCCGGGTCCTCAATTGTGAAGTCGGTTTCAAAAATTGGATTATCGAAAATTTGAGTTGGAGTACTTGTTCGACTAGATGATAATTCTAAAGAAAAATCAATGGCGACAATATTTGCTAAATGTCTTGATCGAGTTACAGGTGGTGAACGTATGAAAGGTGGTGAACGTTTTGCTCGGTGCATTCACTGAATATCCTATTAGTTATAAAGATAAAAATTATTAAAGTTATCAAATTAACAGACTTTTCTGATTTTGCCCACGTTTCGAATAGCCAATAGATGCAGCAGGTAGCCAGGACCCTTTAAATCGGAAGCCCACAACTTGCCACTAACAAATCCAACTATTACTACGAACCAGAAAATTTTGGATGTCTATCAATTTAACCGCTTAAATTAATTTTTTGTCGAAATTTAAAGAAAATATAGAAAATTCTAGGTCCTAAAAACTAGAGCGTAGAAATGAAAAAGAAAAAGCGCGTCGAAAAATAATAGGTCGAAAAACAATCGTCGAAAAACAAAAAGTCGAAAAATAAAAATAAGAAAGTAAAGTGTCGAAACTTAGAAGTCTAAAAACTAAATATTAAAACTTGCGTCTAAAGGTATTAAAGCTTAAAGGAATTCTAAACGAAAAAAGGCAATTACTTAAAAAGGCACTAAAATCTATTAAATACTAAAACGATAAGTGACGTCGTAAAATTCTAAAGCGCCTAAATCTTAGTCTAAAGAAAAAGCACTTAAGGGATTTTACGGCAAAGCCTAAGAATCTAGAAATATACAATAACTATGGTAAAAAATAAGTTTAAACTAGTTACGAATGATAAATATACAAATTACGAATTAAACGATAAAAATATACAATTTATAAAAAGAAAATAAAAATTGATAAAATTACTTAGTTTTATAAAAATATTATTTTTATATTATTATTTTAAAAAAGTGTTAATTTTATAAGTAATAAAACTAACTAAATCTTAAAACTTAAAATACAAATTTAATTAAAACTAAAACTAATTAATATTAAATTAAAACCCTAATTAGGTTAATTAATAATAATAATAATTAATAACAAACCCTAATCCGTACCAGCTGATGATGCTGACCTGTCAGAAGACCTCATGCGGTCGCATGGGAATTATGCATCTGGCCATGCGATCGCATGGAGATGGATACCAGGCTTGTTCTTGGGCTGCTACAGTATTGTGGCCCGTTTTTATTTATTTTTTTCTGAGTTATATTTATATAAAATAATATGTAAAAAACTTATATTTTTAAAAAAATTTTACTTATTAGTTTTAATCTTTTAACAAAAGAAGTAAAAAATATAAACTTTTTAATTTAAACACTTAAAATATAGAAATATATTTTTCTTTTTTTTTATGTTTTTATATTTTGTATATTTTTAAAACTTATATATTTTTAAAAAAAAATAGCTTAAAAACTAAAAAAAAAATTATAGCGTTTCACTTTCGGCGTGATTTGTTCTCCGGCAACGGCGCCAAAAATACTTGATGTGTAAGAGGTGTAGTACGAAATACTATAATATTTATTACAAAATACTATTAAATACGATACAATTTTACACAAGTTATTTATTTATTTATTGAATGGGATATACCTAAACCTTGCTACAACACTTATAGGCAGTGTACCTAATCGTAGAGTAGTGTAGTTTTTAGTAAGTCCGATTCGTTCCACGGGGATACAACTGAGTTTAACGCTATAATTTTAAAAACTATATTTGTATAAATATAAATATATAAGTAGTATTATTATATAAGGGGGATTTTACCATTTAATGACCGGTTTGTCGATTTTAAAAACTTAAGTCGCAATTAAAACCTATTGCAAAATAAATATAACTTAATTTAAAAAGCGTAAAGTAATTGACGATAAATAAAATGCGATAATTAAAATGACGGTAAATAAAATGACGATAAATAAAAGTACGGTGAGATATAAAATAAAGGAATTATGCTTATTTAAACTTCCGTAATCATGATGTTTGACGTGTTGATTTTAATTTAGTACCATGGGTTAATTGTCCTTTGTCCTGGATTATTCGATAAGTTCATCTATGTTTGTCCATAACAGTCCATCGGTGATAATTATAAAGTGCGAGGGTCTTTGCCAAATTAACCTTATACCCGAAGTCAAATATTCCAACTAATTGGGGATTCGAACTGTAATAAGGTCTTAATACTTTATTTAATGATTACACCAGGTTATCGACTGTGTGTAATCCAAGGTTTTAATACTTTATTAACAATTACACCAATTACCCTTGAATATAATCCACCCCTGTTTCAATGAGTCCATTGACTATTAATCCATCCCCGTGTCCGGTCAAATGAACAATTATTAGTATTTATAGATATCCCGCCCACCGTACCTAGTCAAGCGTATGTGGTTAAATATAATTACGTCAAGTTGTAATCTCTATATTAAATTAACAAGATATCATTTAGTTAATTAAATATAAAGCCCATTAATAGCCCATAGTCCAATTTCTACAAGTGCTGATCTTTTGTCCAAACCCCAATTATGGTCCAAAGCCCAATAACCCAGTCTTAATAGTTAGTCTAACATCACGATTACTTCGGCTTAAATAAACATAATAATAACTTAGCTACGAGACATTAATTTAAAAAGGTTGAACATAACTTACAATGAGTATTTATCGTGTAGTGTTACACGGACAGAATTTCGACTTACAAACTTAAAACATTCGCTACTATAACCTAATTATTATTAACTTAATATTAAAATTATAATTCTAAAATATAAATATATATATTGAGGGAGAGTGCAGAGAAGAGATTGAATAATGTGTGTCTATTTCGTCCAAATTCGCTTCAATTTATAGATATGGCCGTCAAATACTGCTCACCAAGCATTAAAAACGTGTGCTGCTCGTTTAATTATAATATATATAGTTTTTATATAATTATATATATTATATTATATTCTTGTGCATAGTTGACTTGTAATTTTAGGTCCGTTGCGTCGCGCGTTGATAGTTGGTTCAGGTCTCGGTTTCAGATTTTCGAACGTCCTTTTGTACGATTTAATATCTTATACATTGCGTTTTGAAACTTGTACTCTTGTAATTTTGAGACGTTTCTCTTCAATAAATTGAACCACTTAGATTGTACTTTGTACTTTTGAACTTTTTGGCCATTTGCGTCTTCAAATCGTCGAATCTGTCTTTTGTCTTCACCTTTTATTATTTAAACGAATATCACTTGTAAATAGAACAATTGCAACTAAAAGCTTGTCTTTCTTGAAGGATAATGCTATGAAATATATGTTCGTTTTTAGCATTATCACACATAACAATTAATGTCTAAGCTCATAATAACTAATTAACGTCTAGCACATAGTAGCTAATCTCAGTAATGTTTGGAACATGGTAACTAATAGTTAAGCACATAATTGTATAAGTGTACATTGATGTACAACTTATGTTTATGAAGGAGCTTCTGCTAATTAGGACTTGATGATCATTCTTATGATGTCTAGATAGATTTTAAGACTGTAAAATACATCAAACATTTATGTGTTTTGTGATGATTAATTTTAAATCATTTGGTGACTAATGGTGATGATTATGTCAGATATTAAAGTGATTGAACCTGACCAATTATCATTGTGAAACCAATATAATACGCATTAGATAAAGTTTTAACCATTAATAGTGCCAGACCATAACTGATCATTAGATTTGAAAAGTGTATGTTGATAAGAGAAAACTACGATCGATTTATGGCATAATCGTGATGTTGACCGTAAGTTACAAAGAAAGCATGGACGGTTAATCCTGCAGTCAACCATGATGTTGATTAAAATGGCGCATTTAGATTTAGTCTTTGTGTATTTTAGTCGTTTGCTAGAGAAAAGGTAGGTTCATGAACTTGAGTTTTACTGTAACATAAATATAATTACTCAGGTTGAATGTCATTATCAAAACATAGATTAACTTTTGAATATTAACGTTGGATCTTAAACTAACACATCAACATTCAGATTTGTATCCCTCAAATCTTCAAGTCAATCCATTTTCAATTTATTAATCAAATTTATCTCAATTTTCATTCACAAAATCGAACATTGTCAGTAGATCTTCTATCATTCAAAGTGTAGACACAATATTCGCTTTATCGCATTTCCAACTAATTTCATAATCATTGTCTTTGATCAACCCCTATCACCTTCTCTGACGCTTATTCAATCTTTTTCATCTAGTAGATATTTCCAAATTCTCATAATCGATACGATATTGCAGTTACTCAATTTCGATGCAACAATATACAAGTCAATCATGTCAATAAAGTGTCGCAATGACCAACAAAATCCTTATATAAACCATCTCCCTTTGAAACATATGTGAAGTGTTTAACATCTCTTAACCAAACGCACTTGTGTTTATCTTTAAATGTTACCACTTGTCATATTTCTGATCCACTTCCCTTTGAAACATGAACTACCCACTGACATTCCACATTATTAAGGTCTCTCTTTTTCCAAGCTTTATTGAACATCTCTTTATCAGAATTAACAATTGGCTTCTTTCCCTTCTGTTTATTATTAGACACTTTTTCCGAAACTGTTACATCCACTTTTACAACATCTATTATTTAAACCTCTACAAAATGCTCTAACCCTTCTATTATCATTGTATTTAAACACAATATCCCTTTGGATTTCATGTAACGACCCAACTTTGTAGTGACCCGAACTTCTCCATGTTTATATATATATATATATATATATATATATATATATATATATATATATATATATATATATATATATATTAAATGAAATTGATATTTACATGATTAAGTGTTTCCAACATGTTAAGCAATCAAACTTGTTAATACTTGATTAATTGAAATAGGTTTCATATAGACAATTGACCACCCAAGTTGACCGGCGATTCACGAACGTTAAAACTTGTAAAAACTATATGATGACATATATATGGAGATATATATATATATATATATATATATATATATATATATATATATATATATATATATATATATATATATATATATATATATATATAGTTAACATGTTATTATGATAAGTAAGTATCTCATTAAGTATTTTAACAATGAGTTATATACATAAAAATGAGACTATTGAATTAAGAAACTCGAAAACGATATATATAACGATTATTGTTATAACAACGTCTTACTAAATTCATATGAATCATATTAAGATATTGATACACTATGTTTAATCATGATAAATGATAAGTAACATGTCATTAAGTGTATTAACAATGAACTACATATGTAAAAACAAGACTACTAACTTAATGATTTCGAAATGAGACATATATGTAACGATTATCATTGTAACGACATTTAACTGTATATATATCATACTAAGATATATTAATATATCATAATATCATGATAATGTAATAATTTAACATCTCTTTAGATATAATAAACATTGGGTTAACAACATTTAACAAGATCGTTAACCTAAGGGTTTCAAAACAACACTTACATATAACGACTAACGATGACTTAACGACTCAGTTAAAATGTATATACATGTAGTGTTTTAATATGTATTCATACACTTTTGAAAGACTTCAAGACACTTATCAAAGTACTTCTACTTAACAAAAATGCTTACAATTACATCCTCGTTCATTTTCATCAACAATTCTACTCGTATGAACCCGTATTCGTACTCATACATTACCCAGCTTCTAAATGTATTTACTATTGGTATATTGATATCGGGCAAAAAGTCACATTTTTACCCCCTAAATCAGGCCCTAAAACAATAAAGATTAAAACTTTGTCGGCAAAATTATCGTTTTTTCGGTTGATTTTGTAGATTAAGTAATTACAAAGGCGATGCAAAAAGAATCAAGTAAAACGGAGCTAAAACGAAGATTCTAGAGCAAAAACGGTGAAAGACAAGAAATCAAGTTACGATCCAGTGAATCAGGCCCTGATCAGCAAGCCATACGGCCTGCCATACGGCCTACCATACGGCCTGCCACTATGGAAACAGCCTGCCAGATACGTGCCACCACACAAGACACCAAACGGCTTGCCAAGCATACGGCCTGCCAAATACGGCCTGCCATACGGCCTGCCAAACGGCCTGCCAGGCGTATTTGGCAGAATTCCAAGTCTATTTAAAGGGGCTTTCTCCATTCATTCCAAGACACACTCAACTTGTAATACAATTTATATTTTCAATATTTTTAGGTAGTTTTTAGTAGTAGTTAGCTTAGCTTTTATTTTTCGGAAGATATCCCGGCGAGTCCCTGCGATCCCGGGCAGATTAGTTCGGCTTTTTCAGGTTTTATTCGAAACGCTTGTCTTTTCTATTAAACATGTATTCTTATCTTTTATGTTTAATAATGCGTTCCGATATTGCCATGATAGCTTAATTTATCTGTATATTGCCATGATAGAAGTTTGGGTTAGCGTAATTATGTTAATTTAGTACGGTTACTGTTATAATACTGAATTAGGAAGTCTGATAGATTTGTATGCTAGCATCTTAAGGATTGACCAACTTAGGTTGTGATCAGGACTTGTCCACCTATATGAAATTAGCTACTTCATAGGATTAAGACCCCTGGTTATACTGTATCTGAAGATTCTATGAACTCGGTATGGCCGGAGTTCCCGAGAGGCATCTAATGCACTTTTAAGACACGGAACCTAGGAATTGAGACATGAATGACCTAGTATGCCTATTGACTGTTCCGAAGAGACCTATTAGGAGCTGTTAAGATCTAGTTAGTGCCTTCACTGTATGACCCAAGCCTATTGCATGTTCTTGTCTGATTGTTGCCCTAGGTCTTAGTCATGCCAACTGTTTAGGTACTTATTAGGTTTCTATCTGCTTTACTATCAGTATATTAACTGTAATGCTGTATAATGTTTGATTTGTTGTGATCTCATTAGTATGATGTAATGGTTGTTAGTTTTCATTTAAGGTTTTGCCAACTTAAACCGACAGACTCCTTCCGTTTGTGATCAGTGTTCAATCAACACGGCACATTGTTATTCAGTTATCTAAACTGATAACGAGGGTTAGGATTAGAGCTTAACTCACTAATGAACCTAGTACTCTACTGAGGATAACCTCTGAGGTATTGTTACACTTTAGTTATACGACCAAGTGACATACTTCTCACTGCTCAAAGAGAACTCCGAGAGTTCAGAGATAAGTAGGTCTGTGTAATTGGCTCTGTAATGACCCGGATTTTTCCGATCGTTTTATACATATAAGATTAATATTTACATAAATTAAACATTACCAACATGATAAGCAATCCAAATTGTTGAGTCTTGTGTTTTTGAAAAGAGTTTTACACAACGTTTGACCGTCCAATTTGACCGATGATATCACGAACTATATAACATACGATAATTATACGATTGTGTACATATACGTATTTATACATATTTAACATGATCTAAGGATGGTTTAACATATCATGGTGTACTAATAACAATGAGTTATAAGTATACTTTGAGACTAGTAACTTAAGTTTTCAAAACGGTAACTATACGTAACGTTCTTTGACATATATACCTATAATCTATAATGCTTATACAAATATCATATAAATACGTATTTAATCACTTTTAAAGGGCTTAAATACATAAAACAACATAAGTATATTCACAAAAGATAGTTATATTTGAATTCTCGTTCCATTTCCTCAAGATTTCTACACGTATACTTAGGGTATATGTACCCGTATTATACGCAGCTTCTAGATGTATTTACTATTAATAAATACCAATTATTAGACCTCAATTATCTGCTCTTAGCAGCCATTGTTAGTCAACAACATGTGGGATCAATTAGGAAGACTTATGAGCTAAAAAACAAACTTAAGGATTTTTTTTTCTATATAACAAGTAAATTCGTTTTATATGATTTCACCCCATTTTTCCATTCCATTTTCTCATACTTACACTCCAAATTCTCTCTCAAAATACTCCTAACATCATACTTGATCATCTCCAAGCATTTTCACCATCTTTTAGCTTCATAATCAAGGTAAAACTATGTTTAAAATTTGATTCAATTCATGTAAGTTATTTATATTAAATCAAGATATAAACTTACTTACAACCTTTGTTTCTTTTCATGATTTCACTTCTTAATCTTCCAAGTCATCAAGAACAAGTTCATATCTTGTTTATTCAGTAACTTTCTTCATCATACTTGAGGTATAACCTTTGTTCATCATCTTGTTCAATTATAACTATCTTATTAAAAATATACAAATTATAACACAAGAACATAGTTTGAATGATTTCAAACTTGTTCGCAAACTAAATAGATCATTCTAACTTGACTTTTAAAACACTTCAAGACCTATAATATATCATAATGATATGCTAACTTAACAAGATACAACTTGATTTTACAAAGAACACCTTAAAACTGAATTTACGTCGTCGGAGTGCAACCGGGGGCTGTTTTGGGTTGGATAATTAAAAACCATCTTAAACTTTGAATTGGAGGTTTATATTCTGGAAAAATGATATTTCTTATGAATATTTTAATATATAAAAATCTCATGGTGTAACTCGAAGTGTAAGTATTTTTGTAAAAATGATCATCTAGATGTTGTTTTTACGACGGAAATGATCACTTTCATAAGATTCACCAAAGTTTGACCTATAACCTGTGATTTCGAAAACAAACTAAGGTATTTACTGTTCATATTCATAAATAATAGCTCGATCCAAGGAAGTGGCAAGTTGAACCAACAAAAACGGAGTTGTATTGAAGAAACTACGGCTAAAACAAAATTGAGTATCCGAAGCTAGTTTAGCTAGGAAATTAATTGGAGTAAAACTAAAATAATCATATCTTTGCTAATTAATATGATATTTTATATATATTTACTTATGATTTGATTTTATATATTTCAGGACCACCCGTAAACAACATGAGAGGATTAATTATAAGACCTCATGATTGTACGCAACACGTCATTTGACAACACGGTACTTTATGTACGCAACACGTCATTTGACAACACGGTACCATGGGTCGAGATTAATTCCGATCAATACGAATACGATGGGGTCTTTATTTATTTTATTGAACAACTAATTGTGGACTACTAACATCGGACTGCTAACTACGGACTATTAGATATTAAAAGTATTATAAGTATACATGTAACGATTATTTGAAAAGAAAATATGTTGATATATTATATATGGTTAGGTTCATGATATCTATCGGAGACCAGGTCGTGTTATATATCTTCAAGGAAAAAGTGAGTATATAGTCCCACTTTTAAACTCTAAATATTTCGGGATGAGAATACATGCATTTTATGATTTACGTTATGGACACAAGTGATAAAAAAATATATTCTACGTTGAGTTGTACCACTGGCATACTTCCCTGTAACTTGGTAACTACTATTTACATGCGGTATTGTAAACGCGAATCCTGTTGATAGATCTATCGGGCCTGACAACTCCAACCGGACTGGACGACCAGTATTCAACGGTTGCACAGTACTTAGTTTCGGTAATTATACTTGGTACGGTGTAGTGAGATTTCATAATAAAGGGAATATGCGACGTTGATTAAATGTTAAGTATGGTTATCAAGTGCTCAACCACTTAGAATATTTTTATTAAAACATTTGTGTATATGAAATCTTGTGGTCTATATTTATAACGCTGCTAGCATTAAACCTATATCTCACCAACTTTATGTTGACGTTTTAAGCATGTTTATTCTCAGGTGATAATTAAAAGCTTCCGCTGCATTATGCCGAATTTAAGCAAGATTTGGAGTATGCATATTTGTGTCAAAAATAAAACTGCATACCGAAAGATTTGTAATGTAAAATATGTTGGAAATCGTATTGTTATTATCAAATGTAAAGTTTGTAAGACTAAGATTATTGCTAAACGATAATCATTATTATGTTGTTTAAGCCTTTGGTTATAATAAAGGTTATGGTTTCTATCATAAAAACGTATGCAGATTTTGAAAAATGTCACATATAGAGGTCAATACCTCGCAATGACACCAATAAGTACGTAACGTTTATAATCGATATGAACGGGACGTCTCAGGTGGTATCAGAGCGTTGGTCTTAGAGAACCAGAAAATTTGCATTAGTGTGTCTTATCGAGTTTGTTAGGATGCATTAGTGAGTCTAGACTTTGACCGTGTTTGATTTCGAAAACTATTGCTTATCCTTGTTGGTTAAAAATTAATATGTAAATATTATGTGGTACTAACGTGCTAGTTGTTGTGTGATAGATGTCTGGCTTAGAACTTGTTATCACATTCAGCGACTCCGAACCAGAATCCTCAGATGGTGTTCCAGTCATTAACCTATCCGACGATGAAAACGACACCTTTGGGGAAGACTCACAATTTCCAGATGAATCAATTGAAGAGGAACCAGAAAGTGATCCTGAGGAGGAAGAAATACAGGAAATTACGAAAGACAAGTTCGAACGAGGAAAGAAACGAAAGGCTACTGAATTGGAAAATCCAAATCCCGAGTTTAGTGAGGATGTTGTGGCACCAACAAACCTGCCAGATACTTCCACCCCTATTCCCGCTATTCCTATTAGTTCTATCTCGGCATCCAGTTCTTCGGCCCCTCAGCCAAAACGTAGGGAGACAGCCAGGATAAGCTTTAAGCGATTTCTTTGAACACAAACATTTTGGGTTAAATGATGCGCTGTTGTTTTAAACCATGTGATCGTATAACGTTTTGTATAATATTACTAGTGTGGTTTGCTTAATGTTTGATGTAAGATAAGCATATGTAAAATAGTGAAGTGTGAAATGCAATAATTTTCCATGGTGGAGTATTATTTGGATGATAGTAATTGATTTCCGTACTAAGCTATTAAGTATGAACTTTAACGGGTAGGTACTACCCTAGATATAATTATAAAACGCTAATAAGAAGAAAAGGTTTTTATAATAATAACTGGTTCATATTATTAATAAGCTACGATGTACTGTAAATACACACTACATCTATAATATTCCATGTGAATAATTATTTTTTTTCATTCTTATTGAAGAATATGGCGCGATTGAACCGAATGACGGAATAAGAAATCGAGGAACTCATCAATTAGCGAGTGAACGACAGAATGTTATGGGTCGAGGCTGCAAGAGGTGCTACAGTTAACCCAAATTCTCGTGTGGGATGCACCTACAAAACTTTTCAAGGTTGCAAGCCCTCATCATTCAGTGGAACAGAAGGACCGGTTGGTTTAACCCGGTGGATCGAAAAGATTGAGTCTGTGTTTAAAATCAGTGGTTGTATTGAGAAGGACATGACCAAGTATACATCGTGTACCTTACAAGATAGTGCACTCACGTGGTGGAAAAACTATGTGAAGGCCGTAGGAGGAGATGTAGCTTATGATACTCCATGGGAAAAATTCAAAACAATGCTAATCAATGAGTATTATCCAAGGAACGAGGTTAGGAAGTTGGAAGCTGAATTACGAAGCCTGAAAGTTGTTGGTTCTGAACTCACCAACTACAATCAGTGATTCATAGAATTAGCTTTGCTATGTCCCGAATTGGTACCAACAGAAGAACGGAAGATAGAACTGTACAAAGATGGTTTGCCTAAAAATGTCAAGGCAAATGTTACAGCATCGAAACCCATGACTATTCATGAAGCCATCACTATGGCAAACGAGTTGATGGACTAGATTATTCTGGATAAGAACACCGATGTCAAGACATCGAAAAATAAAAGAAAGTGGGAAGGTAATCAACAATCCAACAAGAAACAAGAAACCACGCAAGGTGTGGGTAGTGGTTCAAGCTCAGGTTACAAAGGACGAAATCCTTTATGTAACAGATGCCACAAACATCACTATGGTTATTGTAATGTGGTGTGCGATAATTGTAATCGAAGGGGTTATCTTGCTGAAGATTGTAGGATTCCTGTTACAAATACCAATGGCACCAAGACTCCTGCCACCAATGCAAATAGAACTGCCTTGGCCACTGTTACTTGTTATGGGTGTGGGAAACAGGGTCATTATAAGAGCCAGTACCCGAATCCAGAGAAGAATAACGGATCTGCACGTGGAAGAGCATTTATTATTAATACTAGAGAGGCGTGTGAAGACCCGGAGCTTGTTACGGGTACGTTTACCATTAATAACTTATCAGCATCTATTATATTTGATGCTGGTGCCGATAGAAGTTACATGTGTAGAGACTTTTACGCTAAATTGAATTGCTCATCATTACCTCTAGATGCTAAGTACATGATTGAGTTAGCTAATGGTAAACTAATTAAAGCCGATAAAACTTTCCATGATTGTAAAATAAATTTAGCCGGAGAAATGTTTAAAATTGATTTGATACCCGTAGAATTAGGAAGTTTTGATGTAATAGTCGGCATGGACTGGATGTCCAAAATAGGAGCTGAAGTTGTGTGTGCCAAGAAGGCAATTCGCATTCCTCGTAAGGATAAAACGCCAGTAATGATTTATGGAGAGAAGGGTAACTCAAAGCTAAAACTCATTAGCTGTTTGAAAGCCTAAAAGTGCTTGAAGAAAGGGTGCTATGCTATCTTAGCACATGTTAATAAAGCCGAAACAAAGGAAAAAGAGAAGAGCATCAATGACGTGCCTGTAGCAAAAGATTTTCCTGATGTATTTCCGAAAGAGTTGCTGGGATTACCTCCATTTAGATCTGTAGAATTTCAAATAGATCTAGTACCAGGGGTGGCACCAGTGGCTCGTGCTCTATACAAACTTGCACCATCTGAGATGAAAGAGTTACAAAGCCAGTTACAAGAATTACTGGACCGTGGTTTCATTCGACCGAGCACTTCACCGTGGAGAGCTCCGATTTTATTTGTCAAGAAGAAAGATGGATTCTTCCGAATGTGTATAGATTACCGTGAATTAAATAAGTTAACTATCAAGAATCATTATCCACTACCAAGAATTGACGACTTATTTGATCAACTGCAAGGATCATGTGTTTTTTCAAAAATCGACCTAAGATCGGGCTATCATCAACTACGCGTCAAAGAAGAAGATATTACGAAAACTGCTTTCCAGACGTCATTACGAATTTTTGGTCATGCCATTTGGATTGACGAATGCGCCAGCTGTATTCATGGACCTCATGAATCGAGTTTGTAGTCTGTATTTAGATAAGTTTGTTATCGTTTTCATTGACGATATTCTCATCTATTCCAAAAATGAGCAAGAGCATGAGCAGCATTTAAGGTTGGTATTAGAATTGTTAAGAAAAGAACAGTTATACGCCAAATTTTCTAAGTGTGCGTTTTGGTTAAAAGAAGTGCAATTTCTTGGCCATGTTGTTAGTAGCAAAGGAATTCAGGTTGATCCAGCTAAAATTGAGGCCATTGAAAAATGGGAGACTCCTAAGACACCAACACAAATACATCAATTTTTGGGCTTAGCTGGTTATTATAGAAGGTTTATTCAAGATTTTTCCCGAATAGCTAAACCGTTAACAGCGTTAACGCAAAAAGGGAAGAAGTACGAATGGACTTCTGAGCAGGAGAGTGCATTTCAATTACTAAAGAAGAAGCTGACTACGGCGCCTATTTTATCTTTACCTGAAGGGAACGATGATTTTGAGATTTATTGTGACGCTTTGCGACAAGGTTTTGGTTGCGTCCTTATGCAATGAAAGAAATTTATTGCGTACGCATCCCGACAATTGAAGATTCATGAGCGAAATTATACGACGCATGATCTAGAACTGGGAGCAGTAGTGTTTGCATTGAAGATATGGAGACACTACTTATATGGGGTTAAATGCACTGTGTTTACCGATCATAAAAGCCTTCAACATATTTTCGATCAAAAACAGCTGAACATGAGGCAATGTAGGTGGGTCGAGCTGATAAACGACTATGATTGTGAGATTCGCTATCATCCAGGGAAAGCGAATGTAGTGGCTGACGCTCTAAGCAGAAAGGAACGAGAGCCAATTCGAGTACGAGCGATGAACATAAAAATTCGCATGAATCTCAACTCACAAATCAAAGAGGCTCAACGAGAAGCTCTTACTGAAGAAAACATAGGAAATGAAACAATGAAGAAGTATGAGAAGTAACTCATTATACGGGGAGATGGAATTCGATATTTTGCAAAACATATATGGGTACCAAAGTTGGGTGGAATAAGGAAGTTGATATTGAACGAGGCACATAAGACAAGATACTCGATACATCCTAGAGTTGGAAAGATGTATCAAGATCTTAAGACACATTATTGATGGCCTAATTTAAAGACATACGTTGCAACATATGTCGGGGAATGTTTAACTTGTTACAAAGTCAAAGCAGAACACCAGAAGCCGTCAGGGTTACTTCAACAACCAGAAATCCCAGAATGGAAGTGGGACGGTATTACCATGGATTTTATCACGAAGTTAACCAAGACTACATGGGGTTATGACACCATTTGGGTAATAGTTGATCGTCTCACCAAATCTGCAAATTTCTTGCCTATAAAAGAAACGGATAGAATGGAGAAACTATTACAATTATACATAAAGGAAATTGTTTCAAGGCATAGAATACCTATTTCCATTATATCCGATCGTGATAGTAGATTTACATCAAAGTTCTGGCAATCACTACAAGAGGCCCTGGGAACTCGTTTGGATAAGAGCAGCGCATATCATCCGCAAACTGACGGGCAGAGGGAAAGAACAATTCAGACTCTTGAAGACATGCTCAGGGCATGTGTGATCGATTTTGGAAAAGGATGGGATAAATATCTACCATCAGCAGAATTCTCGTATAATAATAGTTATCATGCGAGCATTAAAGCTGCACCATTTGAAGCACTGTATGGAAGGAAGTGTAGATCCCCTATCTGTTGGAATGAAGTAGGAGATCGACGATTAACTGGTCCCGAGATCATACACGAAACTACTGAGAAGATAGTACAAATCAAGGAGAGATTGAAAACAGCCCGTAGTCGCCAAAAGAGCTACGCCGATGTCCGAAGGAAACCATTAGAGTTTCAGATCGGTGACATGGTTATGCTAAAGGTGTCACCTTGGAAAGGTGTAATACGTTTCAGCAAAAGGGGTAAACTGAACCCAAGGTATGTAGGCCCGTTCAAGATCATTGAACGCATTGGACCGGTAGCTTATCGACTCGAGTTACCACAACAACTCGCCGGAGTACATAATACGTTTCACGTTTCAAACCTTAAGAAGTGTCTTACAAAGGAAGACCTCACCATTCCCCTCGAAGAAATCCAAGTCGACGAGAAACTACAATTCATAGAAGAACCAGTCGAAATCATGGACCGTGAAATTAAACAGCTCAAGCAGAGCAACATACCAATCGTTAAGGTTCGTTGGAATGCTCGAAGGGGTCCCGAGTTTAAATGGGAATAAGAGGATCAGATGAAACAAAAGTACCCACATTTGTTTCCCGAGAACGCAAAATAGGTACAACTTTAAAATTTCGGGACGAAATTTATTTAACGGGTAGGTACTGTAACGACCCGAATTTTTCCGATCGTTTTATACATATAAGATTAATATTTACATAAATTAAACATTACCAACATGATAAGAAATCCAAATTGTTGAGTCTTGTGTTTTTGAAAAGAGTTTTACACAACGTTTGACCGTCCAATTTGACCGATGATATCACGAACTATATAACATACGATAATTATACGATTGTGTACATATACGTATTTATACATATTTAACATGATCTAAGGATGGTTTAACATATCATGGTGTACTAATAACAATGAGTTATAAGTATACTTTGAGACTACTAACTTAAGTTTTCAAAACGGTAACTATACGTAACGTTCTTTGACATATATACCTATAATCTATAATGCTTATACAAGTATCATATAAATACGTATTTAATCACTTTTAAAGGGCTTAAATACATAAAACAACATAAGTATATTCACAAAAGATAGTTATATTTGAATTCTCGTTCCATTTCCTCAAGATTTCTACACGTATACTTAGGGTATATGTACTCGTATTATACGCAGCTTCTAGATGTATTTACTATTAATAAATACCAATTATTAGACCTCAATTATCTGCTCTTAGTAGCCATTGTTAGTCAACAACATGTGGGATCAATTAGGAAGACTTATGAGCTAAAAAACAAACTTAAGGATTTTTTTTCTATATAACAAGTAAATTCGTTTTTATGATTTCACCCCATTTTTCCATTCCATTTTCACATACTTATACTCCAAATTCTCTCTCAAAATACTCCTAACATCGTACTTGATCATCTCCAAGCATTTTCACCATCTTTTAGCTTCATAATCAAGGTAAAACTATGTTTAAACTTTGATTCAATTCATGTAAGTTATTTATCTTAAATCAAGATTTAAACTTACTTACAACCTTTGTTTCTTTTCATGATTTCACTTCTTAATCTTCCAAGTCATCAAGAACAAGTTCATATCTTGTTTATTCAGTAACTTTCTTCATCATACTTGAGGTATAACCTTTGTTCATCATCTTGTTCAATTATAACTATCTTATTAACAATATACAAATTATAACAACAAGAACATAGTTTGAATGATTTCAAACTTGTTCGCAAACTAAATAGATCCTTCTAACTTGACTTTTAAAACACTTAAAGACCTATAATATATCATAATGATATGCTAACTTAACAAGATACAACTTGATTTTACAAAGAACACCTTAAAACAGAATTTACGTCGTCGGAGTGCAACCGGGGGCTGTTTTGGGTTGGATAATTAAAAACCATCTTAAACTTTGAATTGTAAGTTTATATTCTGGAAAAATTATATTTCATATGAATATGTTAATATATAAAAATTTCATGGTGTAACTCAAAGTGTAAGTATTTTTGTAAAAATGATCATCTAGATGTTGTTTTACGACGAAAATGATCACTTTCATAAGATTCACCAAAGTTTGACCTATAACCTGTGATTTCAAATACAAACTAAGGTATTTACTATTCATATTCATAAATAATGGTTCGATCCAAGGAAGTGGCAAGTTGAACCAACAAAAATGGAGTTGTATTGAAGAAACTACGGCTAAAACAAAATTGGGTATCCGAAGCTAGTTTAGCTACGAAATTAATTGGAGTAAAACTAAACTAATCATATCTTTGCTAATTAATATGATATTTTATATATATTTACTTATGATTTGATTTTATATATTTCAGGACCACCCGTAAACAACACGAGAGGATTAATTTTAAGACCTCATGATTGTACGCAACACGTCATTTGACAACACGGTACTTTATGTACGCAACACGTCATTTGACAACAAGGTACCATGGGTCGAGATTAATTCCGATCAATACGAATACGATGGGATCTTTATTTATTTTATTGAACAACTAATTGTGGACTACTAACATCGGACTGCTAACTACGGACTATTAGATATTAAAAGTATTATAAGTATACATGTAACGATTATTTGAAAAGAAAATATGTTGATATATTATATATGGTTAGGTTCGTGATATCTATCGGAGACCAGGTCGTGTTATATATCTTCAAGGTAAAAGTGAGTATATAGTCCCACTTTTAAACTCTAAATATTTCGGGATGAGAATACATGCATTTTATGATTTACGTTATGGACACAAGTGGTAAAAAAAAATATATTCTACGTTGAGATGTACCACTGGCATACTTCCCTATAACTTGGTAACTACTATTTACATGCGGTATTGTAAACGCGAATCCTGTTGATAGATCTATCGGGCCTGACAACCCCAAACGGACTGGACGACCAGTATTCAACGGTTGCACAGTACTTTGTTTCGGTAACTATACTTGGTACGGTGTAGTGAGATTTCATAATAAAGGGAATATGCGACGTTGATTAAATGTTAAGTATGGTTATCAAGTGCTCAACCACTTAGAATATTTTTATTAAAACGTTTGTGTATATGAAATCTTGTGGTCTATATTTATAACGCTGCTTGCATTAAACCTATATCTCACCAACTTCATGTTGATGTTTTAAGCATGTTTATTCTCAGGTGATAATTAAAAGCTTCCGCTGCAATATACCGAATTTAAGCAAGATTTGGAGTATGCATATTTGTGTCAAAAATAAAACTGCATACCGAAAGATTTGTAATGTGAAATATGTTGGAAATCGTATTGTTATTATCAAATGTAAAGTTTGTAAGACTAAGATTATCGCTAAACGATAATCATTATTATGTTGTTTAAGCCTTTGGTTATAATAAAGGTTATGGTTTGTATCATAAAAACGTATGCATATTTTGAAAAATGTCACATATAGAGGTCAATACCTCGCAATGACACCAATAAGTACGTAACGTTTATAATCGATATGAACGGGACGTCTCAAGCTCATCCAACCAGATCAACATCAATCCAAGCATAGTCTTAACATAAGCATAATTACCTTTCCCTAACCCAATACTGATATCTTGTTCAACATTTCCTTGATCTACAAACTCCAGATATCCTCCCACTTTATTACTTTTTCTGCATTTAGGACCTTTAGCTAAAATCAACTACTATCTTTTATCCAGGTAATTTAACTAAAAGACAATTATCCACTTGATCTTCAATTCGTTAATCAGCATAAAATTCGACACTAGGTTAACTTACACCTTCTACACCTTAGAAAGTAAAGTAAATTTAGGCCCCGCAAAATATAAATAAACGAAGACGCTGTGTGCTACCGAATCGGACACCGTGCGACCTAACGACACCGTACAAAATAAAAACCGTCCGTTAGTGGCATATCAGTAGATAACCTTCTTCTTTGGCGTCGCTGCCGGGGATCGAATATTTTGATCGAGAAAGATTTTTAAACAGACAAAGTGTTGTTTGATAGTTTCTAAGAAAGACTATTATACACGGACTTGGTTATTGGATTTTCCGAACAGTCTCCAATTATATTGGAACCAAAAGGATCATGCCTCTCCGTAGTTGACCTGGCCACCTCGATACAAGTAATCTGTGAGAAGTCCTATCAGTTAAGATATCCGATATGGTTAGCGACCGAATTTCAAGAATAATTGTTTTTATTAAATTATCGATCCTTTTAGTAAATTAATATTTTCTAAAAGTTACTTTTAAGTCTTTTTTTTATTAACAGAAAATTAGAAAAAAAAAATGGAACAACAAGACACCCTTGCTTCTATGCATAAGTCATGCTTAGAGGAAAGAGGAGGACCAATCACCTTAGGAACCGAAGGAATTCCTGAAATTAGTTCACACATGATTAAACTAGTTAGTATGATCTGTAAATTTCAAGGATTACCAACTGACAACCCTAACTTTCATATAAACAAATTTATCAGTCTGGTTGACTCTTTTAAGAAGGAATCAAACGTGAAAAACATTTAAAACTTCATCTTTTTCAATATTCACTTTCTAAACACGCTTCAGCATGGTTTGACGCACTTAACCCGAATTCAATTCATACGTGGGAAGATTTAGCCACTAAATTTCTAAACAAATTTTATCCACCCTCCCTGCAAACCTGTTTAAGAAATGACATCACTAACTTTTCCCAAAAAGAAAATGAGTCATTGTGTCTAGCATGGAATAGAGTAAAGATGATGCTTAAAAGATGTCCGGATCATCCGTTAAGTTGGGCAGACATAGTCTGTACGCTTTACAATGGTTTGACCAAGGATGATAAGTCTCTTCTAGACATGGCCTCGCAAGGCAATTTCATGTCTCGAACAGCAGATGAAGCATGGGATCTCTTGGACACAATAGCTGCACAACAGGAAGACTGGAACAATAAAGATGCTGAGAAGGATGATGTCTTCGCTCATACGGTAAAAATGCTGGAAACCAGGTTACAAGATCTCACCCTCACTCTTCAAAGTTTACAAATTCCTAAGAACTCCGATGCTACTAGAACCAATCTAAGGTATCCTTACCCTAGATGGGCACACAAATAGAAAAATAACTCGGATCATAATATAATTTTTCCATTGCACAAACCTACTCTCCACTCTAAGGAAATTTTAGCTGAATTTATGAAAAAGCAATACATGATAAACCTTCAAGTCATAGAATGCCAGAATAAGTTCGACACGTTGATAAAGACTTTTGAAGAATTAATCACTAATTTTCAGCTTACGCTTAAACGTTTAACCACTAAAATTGATATAGAGTGTAGTGAGTTTGATGCCCTAGTAATTAGTAGAGGAGGAAAAGAAACAACTGTCAATATACCCATACAAGATTTTTCCGATAAGGAACCTGTGCCAATTGACCCAGTCGTCAATCCACCGGAACCTATCTCTCCTAAGGCCCCGGAAATTATTCCGCGCGCCTGCATACCTTTCCCAGGTAGGCTTAGGAAGGAAAAACAAGAAGCACAATTTGCTAAGTATTGGGATATTGTTAAGAATTTGCATTTGAATGTACGTCTAGTAGATGCTTTAGTAGAAATGCCAAACTGCGCTAAATTTTTCAAAGAACTGCTTTCAAACAAAGAGAGATTAAGAGAGATAGTTAGCTTGCCCTTAAGTGAAGAATGCTCATTAGTGTTACAGCATGGAATTCCCCCTAAGTTAGGAGATACAGGAAGATTTACGGTACCTTGCTACCTGCAAGATGTCCAAATTAGCAATGCGTTAGCAGACTTAGGAGCCAGTGTAAACTTAATGCCCTATTCATTATTCAAGAAGCTAGGATTAAATGACTTAAGGCCAACCAGAATGACTATCTAACTCGCGGACAGATCAGTTAAGATTCCTCGGGGAATAGCTGAAGATGTCCTAGTCAGAGTGGATAAGTTCGCATTTCCCATTGATTTTGTCATTATGGATATTGAGGAAGACATGAAGGTCCCACTCATTCTTGGCAGACCATTCCTAAATACTACCAAGGCCGTAATTGACGTTCACGAGAAATCATTAAAGTTAAGGGTTGGAGGAGAACAAATCACATTCAATGTTGATCGCCTCATGAACCATCCTGCGGAAGAGGATGTGAATCTCTCTGATTCTTTTCAAGAACTCGTCAACGAATACCTTGAAGAGACTATGGCTATTTGCAGTCAAGATCAAATTTCTAAGGATATGTTCTTTACACCTCCTTAAGGAAATCTCGACAACCATTCAGCCATAGACCTTAGTCATCCCATATCTCCCCTCTCTGAAAGTAACCTTCTTGGCCATACTATTCAAATAGCACCACTAGGACAAGGCATTCCTTTACCTCTACTAAGGAGAAGACCAAATGAAGAGACAGATTTCATTCCGGTATATCAGGAACCCCCAGTCAAGGGAAGACTGTGAGGAATTTTCCGAACCTACCTTCGAAACTAAAGAAGACATTTCTGAAGAGGAAGCATTAAGAAGGACAATTTCCAGAAATGAAGAACAGATAGCATCAGTGACAACTACTGAATAATCAGAATTCCAGGAGAGGTACGACTCATTAGACCGTAAGGAGATAGCTAGGATAAAGCCATCTATTGAGGAGCCTCCGGAATTGATATTGAAGAAGTTACCCAACAATCTGGAGTATGCATTCTTAGAAGGAGAATTGCAACTCCCTGTGATTATATCAAAAGACCTCACGCCACAAGAAAAGGCGAAATTGATTCAAGTGCTGAAATCACATAAGAAGGCAATTGCTTGGAAGATCTCCGACATCAAAGGGATCAGCCCCAACTATTGCACCCATAAGATCTTCATGGAAGACGATTTCAAGCCATCGGTTTAGAGGTAAAGAAGGGTCAACCCTATGATTCAAGAAGTCGTCAAGAAAGAAGTAATCAAACTTCTGGACGCCGGTCTGATCTATCCCATCTCTGATTCACCATGGGTCAGTCCTGTTCAAGTGGTACCCAAAAAGGGAGGGATGACCGTAATTCAAAATGAGAATAATGAACTTATTCCAACTCGAGAAGTTACCGGTTGGAGGGTTTGCATAGATTATCGTAAATTAAACGATGCAACCCGAAAGGATCATTTTCCATTACCTTTCATTGATCAAATGTTGGAACGTCTATCAGGAAATGAGTACTACTGTTTCCTAGACGGTTTTTCTGGCTATTTTCAAATTCCCCTCGATCCAACGGACCAAGAGAAAACAACCTTCACCTGTACTTATGGAACATTTGCCTATCGACGTATGCCCTTTGGGTTATGCAATGCACCAGCTACATTTCAGCGATGCATGGTAGCAATATTCTATGACATGATTGAACATTGTATGGAAGTCTTCATGGACGACTTCTCAGTCTTTGGCAGTACCTTTAATTCATGCCTATCAAACCTTGACAAGATGCTCACCCAGTGTGAAGAGTCAAATTTAGTTCTTAATTGGGAAAAATGTCACTTCATGGTAAAAGAAGGGATAGTTTTAGGACATAAGATCGCTAAAGCAGGAATAGAAGTTGATAAGGCTAAGATTGAGACCATCACTAAACTTCCAGAACCTACCATGGTAAGAGCAATAAGGAGTTTCCTAGGACACGCCGGTTTCTACCGACGTTTCATTAAGGATTTTTCAAAGGTCACACGAACTCTCACTCACCTATTAGGAAAGGAAGTCCCGTTTGTCTTCGATGAAGAATGTCGAAAAGCATTCAACTATCTAAAAGAGCAGCTAACACATGCACCGATCATGATAGCTTCTGATTAGAGTCTACCATTTGAGATTATGTGTGATGCGAGCGATTTCACAGTTGGATCAGCGCTTGGACAACGGGTAGATAAACACTTTCATCCAATCTATTACGCCAGCAAAACCTTAACCGAAGCTCAAGAGAATTACACTACCACGGAGAAGGAGCTGCTAGCCATAGTATTCACCTTCGACAAATTTCGTTCCTATCTTATCTTGTCCAAGACTACGGTCTATACAGATCATTCAGCCCTCAAATATCTATTCACTAAGCAAGATGCGAAACCAAGACTCCTACGATGGATCTTACTCCTTCAAGAATTCAACATCGAGATTAAAGACAAGAAAGGAGCAGAAAACGTCGCAGCAGATCATCTTAGTCGTTTGGAAAACCCAACGATGGAGAAACTTGCAGAACAAGATATCAGAGATAAATTCCCGGAAGAACAGCTTATGAGTTTAGGACAAACTCACATAGGATCACAGTTTAATGACACTCCTTGGTATGCTGACATGGCCAACTACCTAGTTGTCGGAGTAGTACAAAAGGGTATGAGTACCTCCCGGAGAAGGAAGTTCTTCAGGGATGCCAAGTACTACTACTGGGAAGATCCTTACCTGTTTAGAATTTGCCCAGATTAGATAATCAGGAGGTGCGTAGATGAGAAGCAAGCAGCAGGGATTCTTCACCAATGTCACCATGGACCAACTGGAGGTCATCATGGAGCAAATTTAATCGCTAGGAAAGTCTACGAATCAGGATTCTACTGGCCATCTATATTTCGAGATGCGCAAGAGCTTGTAAAGCGTTGCAACGCATACCAAAGACAAGGCAGTATCTCTATGAAGAACGAGATGCCTTGGACTAATATCCAAGCTTGTGAGATCTTCGATATATGGGGATTAGACTTCATGGGCCCATTCCCAAAGTCTAACGGGAAAGAATATGTCCTCGTAGCAGTAGATTACGTCTCCAGATGGGTCGAAGCTCAAGCATTTCCAACTAATGATGCCAAAGTCGTCACAAATTTCCTGAAGAGACTATTCTGCAGATTTGGAGCTCCCCGTGCAATAATAAGTGATAGAGGCACACACTTCTGTAACACTTAGTTTATGAAGGTGATGCAACAATACGGAGTTACCCACAAGATGTCCACTGCCTATCATTCGCAAACTAACGGACAAGCAGAGGTCACGAACAGAGCACTCAAAAGAATCTTAGAACGCACTGTTGGCCATCATGGAAATAAATGGGCCGAGAAGCTAGATGATGCTCTGTGGGCATTCCGGACTTCTTACAAGAATCCTCTAGGAACTACACCCTACCGAAGTGATCTATGGAAAAACTTGTCACCTTCCTTTAGAACTCGAATACAAAGCTCTCTGGGCGCTGAAGACCTACAACCTCGATCCCTCAGTTACCGGAAGACATAGAAAAATGCAATTGAACGAACTCGTCGAATTGAGAGACCAAGCATATGAAACGTCATACATCTACAAGGAACGAACGAAATGTACGCATGATGCAAAATTAATCCCTATAAAGTTCGCCCCTGGAGATAAAGTTCTTCTCTTCAATTCTTGGTTCAAGAAGTTCGCGGGAAAATTTAGATCAAGATGGAGTGGACCATACAAAGTTGTACACGCTTTTCCACATGGAGCCGTGGAATTGGAAGGACCTACTGGTAATTTCAAAGTCAATGGCCACCGGTTGAATGCCTATTTAGAAGACCACGATAAGGAGGAGCACCTCTTCTCCTTTGATCCATTCTGAAGATCTGACAAGGAAAAGTCAAGCTGTAATGACTTGATAAACAAAGCGCTCTTGGGAGGTACCCCTTGCTTATCCTTTTTATTATCCTTTTTATTATTTCTTGTTATTTTCTTTTTAATTATTTTCAGTCTTAAGATATTATTTCTATACTAACAAACTAAGCGCCATACTTGCGCTTAGTGCTTACAAGTTTGTTAAATGTGTTTAGGCGCAATGCCAAGTTCAGGAGCATCAGCTTACATTCCCATTCGCAGGAGGAGGACTCCTGTAGTTTACTCATCCGGAAGCAGTGCTGATCAGAACAGGCCGTCAACAGGGCAATTAGGCTCAAGGAGATTAGTATTAGAGAGCGTTGAGGAAGACATCGGCACAGCACTGCCATCTCCCCCAGTCTGACGATCTAGACGTCTAGCCAGGAAACCGGTCGAGCATACACAGTTGCCAGATACGCATGAGCCTCAGTTGGTGATTCATTACGGAGCTACTTTGAGTGACCCTGATGTTGCATGGGCACTACTCAGAGATCAGCAGAGCCATTACAAAGCTCTAAGAGCATACCTCCGGCGTGAGGGGATGCCACGCACTCTGGGCCCATCTTCATTTAGGGTAGCACGCCGTATTCAACTGACACGACAGTCTACGCCCGGGCATTCCACACTAGCTTCAGTTCACTCTGTTGCCATGCCTGCACACGCTACTCCTACTCCCATCGTGCAGCCTGCCCCAGTTATAGAGCCAGTTCCAGTTGCTGAGTTGCCAGAGGGTTGTCATTTAGTCACTATTCCTATTTCAGTAGAGCCGCCAACAGCCCAGGCATTTGAGATCACTGGGAGCATGCCTGACGAGGAACTTTTCCCAGATTTATCCCACCTGGAGATACCGACAGACTTATGTCTAGAGTCTTTTCTAGGCCCTGAGATGGATATAGGGCAGCCTTTCGAGCACATGCCGAACTTGGAGGATGACGTTTTCAGATACTTTGCAGAGCCGACACACATTGACCAGGATAGTATCCCATAGACTACTTTATCTTTATTTTATGTTTTAGTTTTTATCTTTTTGAAGCATTGTATAAAAAGTTATATATCGTGGAAATGCTGCCTTTCTCTTTGTGTTCTTCATGCAGAAATATTATTAAAAGAGACTGGTATGTAGGAGATTGAACGTAGGAAGGCCCGGCACTAGGAAAGTAACACGACCATAGGGAAGTAATCCTTCCTCAAACCTATTTCAATTATAATGCACTAAAAACTCTAAGTGTGGGGTAACCCCCGCAACCAACTTAGAATTTTAGAAGTCATGTCCTTAATAGCATAAATATTCTTTCGAGAGAACATTAGGGACAATGTTCTTCTAAGTGTGGGGTAATGGGTAAGGTTTTTAAGGTCGAAAGTTTTAAGTCAAGTAACCATAAAATGCCATGTTTTGAAAAATTCTTTTGTCCAAAAGTAATTAAGCAATGGATATTAGGTAATTTTGAAAAATTCTTACTTTGTTTTTGCCCAAAAGATCTAATAAAATTGCTAGAAATCGGTTTTTGGAACATTTATTAGAACGGAACGATTAAGCTAAAACTAATGTTTTGTGTCAAAAGATTTCTTTTAAGAAAATATGTAAAAAGCTATGCATGATCAAGCACGACCCCTACTCTAAAAAGTGAGGAATATTGGACCCAAAGTATCTGTATGACCCATCAAATCTAGAGTACTTTGTTATTTCAATTGATGGGCGTGCCGGTGTACGGTTCAAGTTAGAACTTGGTTCAGTCATACGTTTTAAGGCCAATGGTTAGTAAGTGCCATACGTGGTGCAGGTGCGATACTCCTTCCGAAATCATTCTGAATAGAGAAGACAAAAATCCATCCGTTTCCGTTTCCATTCCACATATTTCAACCCGACCAACTCACATGAAGAGTTGATGTATCAGAAATATTCACCCAAAATTCACTCCCAAAATACACCATTCACATTTCATTCCCCTTTCCATTCACCAAAGATCCAGAGATCAATGAAGAGATAGATCGATCAAATTCGCTTCAAAAGCACTAGTCGAAAGATTCCAAACCTCTGATTGTTTTTTATAGGTCAAAGACCAATTTTTAGTGGATTATCACTTCCTCTCTGGGCACCAGGAATGAAAGACAAAAGTTATGAAGAAAGGGTATGCTAAAAAAAGAATAATGTTTATGAAAGAGCAAAGTCTTTAATAAGGCAAAAAGAAACCCAAGGAGATGCCCTGAAGAAGAATGCTGGAAGAGCAAAAGAAAATTCTAGACAAAGTCTTAGCAAAATCCACCTCTTCTGAAGAAAACCTTTACAGAATTCTCAGCCATTATCTATCCAAAATGGGTACTCTGAAGAATCAAAGTCTATCAATTCTCTCAAAATCAAAAGATCTGGATACCTTTCACCGAAATTCATAAATTTCCAACCAAACCCTATAACCCGTCTTCCTCTTGAAAGAATGCATAGGAAGAAGATTAGTGCCGTCCTTACTTAACCGGTGGAGATATCGATGCTTTACCAAGCCTATGATGAGAACTGTTACACGACTGGCTTCTGAGCGACAATACAATTAGAATAGGACACCCTAAACACTTGAGTGGTATGAGTGATCCGTCAGTGAGGAGCCTGATCATGTATACGCTATATCTGAGAGTTGGAAAGTACGCCTTTTTCCACTATGGACGCAATTGAAATCTAGCGACCAAATCATCGAAGTTCGAAACTTTTTCTAATACTTTCGAAAGATGAACCGACTTCTGATGAAGGCATAATAAAAAGATCTACGGGTGGGGCAAGTAAGAATCTATTAGAAAGATCCCGATATTCCCGCTTTCTTGCTTGAGGACAAGCAAAGCTAAGTGTGGGGTATTTGATATCGGGCAAAAAGTCACGTTTTTACCCCCTAAATCAGGCCCTAAATCAATAAAGATTAAAACTTTGTCGGCAAAATTATCGTTTTTTTGGTTGATTTTGTAGATTAAGTAATTACAAAGGCGATGCAAAAAGAATCAAGTAAAACGGAGCTAAAACGAAGATTCTAGAGCGAAAACGGTGAAAGACAAGAAATTAAGTTACGATCCAGTGAATCAGACCCTGATCAGCAAGCCATACGGCCTGCCATATGGCCTTCCACTATGGAAACGGCCTACCAGATACGTGCCACCACATGAGCCACCAAACGGCTTGCCAAGCATACGGCCTGCCAAATACGGCCTGCCATACAGCCTGCCAGGCATATTTGGCAGAATTCCAAGTCTATTTAAAGGGGCTTTCTCCATTCATTCCAAGACAAACTCAACTTGAAATACAATTTAGATTTTCAATATTTTTAGGTAGTTTTTAGTAGTAGTTAGCTTAGCTTTTATTTTTCAGAGGATATCCCGGCGAGTCCCTGCGATCCCGGGCATATTAGTTCGGCTTTTTCAGGTTTTATTCGAAACGCTTGTCTTTTGTATTAAACATGTATTCTTATCTTTTATGTTTAATAATGCGTTCCGATATTGCCATGATAGCTTAATTTATCTGTATGTTTCCATGATAGAAGTTTGGGTTAGCGTAATTATGTTAATTTAGTACAGTTACTGTTATAATACTGAATTAGGAAGTCTGATAGATTTGTATGCTAGTATCTTAAGGATTGACCAACTTAGGTTGTGATCAGGACTTGTCCACCTATATGAAATTAGCTACTTCATAGGATTAAGACCCCTGGTTATACTGTATCTAAAGATTCTATGAACTCGGTATGGCCGGAGTTCCCGAGAGGCATCTAATGCAGTTTTAGGACACGAAACCTAGGAATTGAGACATGAATGACCTAGTATGCCTATTGACTATTCCGAAGAGACCTCTTAGGAGCTGTTAATATCTAGTTAGTGCCTTCACTGTATGACCCAAGCCTATTTCATGTTCTTGTCTGATTGTTGCCCTAGGTCTTAGTCATGCCAACTGTTTAGGTACTTATTAGGTTTCTATCTACTTTACTATCAGTATATTAACTGTAATGCTGTATAATGTTTGATTTGTTGTGATCTCATTAGTATGATGTAATGGTTGTTAGTTTTCATTTAAGGTTTTGCCAACATAAACCGACAGACTCCTTCCGTTTGTGATCAGTGTTCAATCAACACGGCACATTGTTATTCAGTTATCTAAACTGATAACGAGGGTTAGGATTAGAGCTTAACTCA
This sequence comes from Rutidosis leptorrhynchoides, assembly GCF_046630445.1. NCBI lineage: Eukaryota > Viridiplantae > Streptophyta > Magnoliopsida > Asterales > Asteraceae > Rutidosis > Rutidosis leptorrhynchoides. The sequence continues at coordinate 301,949,445 of NC_092337.1, forward strand.
CTAATAAACCTAGTACTCTACTGAGGATAACCTCCGAGGTATTGTTACACTTCAGTTATACGACCAAGTGACATACTTCTCACTGCTCAAAGAGAACTCCGAGAGTTCAGAGATAAGTAGGTCTGTGTAATTGGCTCATCCAACCAGAACAACATCAATCCAAGCATAGTCTTAACATAAGCATAATTACCTTTCCCTAACCCAATATTGATATCTTGGTCAACATTTCCTTGATCTGCATACTCCAGATATCCTCCCACTTTATTTACTTTTTCTGCATTTAGGACCTTTAGCTAAAATCAACTACTATCTTTTATCCAGGTAATTTAACTAAAAGACAATTATCCACTTGATCTTCAATTTGTTAATCAAAATAAAATTCGACACTAGGTTAACTTACACCTTCTACACCTTAGAAAGTAAAGTAAATTTAGGCCCTGCAAAATATAAATAAACGAAGACGCTGTGTGCTACCGAATCGGACACCGTGCGACCTAACGACACCGCACAAAATAAAAACTGTCCGTTAGTGGCATATCATATATAAACTCCAATGATCAGCTCTTAGCAGCCCTTGTGAGTCACCTAACACATGTGGGAACTATCATTTAACATCTAGCAAGAAATATCTAATAAAACAACAAACTAATGGAGCCTATATTGACTCATTACATTCACGTGAAAGAGGAACCAAAAAGACACTTTCATTTTCAATTTTCATGCATCAAACTCATCTCTCTCAAGTGTTATTCAATTGTTCTAAGTGTTCTTCATCATCTTTAACAAAATCTAGCTCAATCTAGTTCATAAATCCATACATAAACCAAGTTATAAAACAACTACTCAAGAACACACCAACAACACTTCCAAGTTTGCTAGCTTACTTCCAATCTTGCAAATCCACTTTAAGTGATCATCCAACCTCAAGAAATCTTTCTTATTTACAGTAAGATATCTTTCTAATACAAGGTAATACTCATATTCAAACTTTGATTCAATTTCTGTAACTATAACAATCTTATTTCGAGTGGAAATCTTACTTGAATTTGTTTTCGTGTCATGATTCTACTTCAAGAACTTTCAAGCCATCCAAGGATCCTTTGAAGCTAGATCTATTTTTCTCATTTCCAGTAGGTTTATCCACAAAACTTGAGGTAGTAATGATGTTCATAACATCATTCGAATCATATATATAAAACTATCTTATTCGAAGGTTTAAACTTGTAACCACTAGAACAAAGTTTAGTTAATTCTATACTTGTTCGCAAACAAAAGTTAATCCTTCTAACTTGAATTTTAAAAACAACTAGACACATGTTCTATATCTATATGATATGCTAACTTAATGATTTAAAACCTAAAAACACGAAAAATACCGTAAAACCGGATATACGCCGTCGTAGTAACACCGCGGGCTGTTTTGGGTTAGTTAATTAAAAACTATGATAAACTTGGATTTAAAAGTTGTTCTTCTGCAAAAATGATTTTTCTTATGAACATGAAACTATATCCAAAAATTATGGTTAAACTCAAAGTGGAAGTATGTTTTTCAAAATGGTCATCAAGACGTCGTTTTTTCGACTGAAATGACTACCTCTTATAATATGGAATTGTAACCTGTATTTCCGACTATAAACTTATACTTTTTATATTTATATTCATAAACTTAAGTTCAATATGAAACCATAGAAACTTGAATCACTCAAAACGGATTTAAAACGAAGAAGTTATGGGTAAAACAAGATTGGATAATTTTGCTTGTTGTAGCTACCTGAAAATTGGTAACAAATCTATATTAATCATATCCTAGCTAACTTATATTATATTATACATGTATTCTAATATATTATGTAATCTTGGGATACCATAGACATGTATGCAAATGTTTTGACATATCATATCGACCCATGTATATATATTATTCGGAACAACCATAGACACTCTATATGCAGTAATGTTTGAGTTAGCTATACAGGGTTGAGGTTGATTCCAAAAATATATATACTTTGAGTTGTGATCTAGACTGAGACGTGTATACACTGGGTCGTGGATTGATTCAATATAATATATATCGATTTATTTCTGTACATCTAATTGTGGACAACTAGTTGTAGGTTACTAACGAGGACAGCTGACTTAATAAAATTAAAACATTAAAACGTATTAAAAATGTTGTAAATATATTTTGAACATACTTTGATATATATGTACATATTTGTTATAGGTTCGTGAATCGACCAGTGGCCAAGTCTTACTTCCCGACGAAGTAAAAATCTGTGAAAGTGAGTTATAGTCCCACTTTTAAAATCTAATATTTTTGGGATGAGAATACATGCAGTTTTATAAATGTTTTACGAAATAGAGACAAGTAATTGAAACTACATTATATGGGTGAATGATCGAAGCCGAATATGCCCTTTTTGCTTGGTAGCCTAAGAACTAGTAAACCGATCTACTAATTGACGCGAATCCTAAAGATAGATCTATTGGGCCTAACGAACCCCATCCAAAGTACGCGATGCTTTAGTACTTCGAATTCGTTTTTATCATGTCCGATGGATTTCCCGGAATGATAGGGGATATTCTTATATGCATCTTGTTAATGTCGGTTACTAGGTGTTCACCATATGAATGATTTTTATCTCTATGTATGGGATGTATATTGAAATATGAAATCTTGTGGTCTATTATTATGATTTGATAAATATATAGGTTAAACCTATAACTCACCAACATTTTTGTTGACGTTTAAAGCATGTTTATTCTCAGGTGATTATTAAGAGCTTCCGCTGTTGCATGCTAAAATATGGACAAGATTTGGTGTCAGCATGCTTGTATAATATTGTTTAAAACTGCATTCGAGATTTACTTTGTTGTAATATATTAATATTGTAAACCAATATGTATTCGTAGGGTGTAAGTGTGATATTTTTAGATTATCATTTCTGGATAATCTAGGTGGTGTCCTTTTAACCTTCTCGATAAAATAAAGGTTATGGTTTGTTTTAAAAACGAATGCAGTCTTTGAAAAACGTCTCATATAGGTCAAAACCTCGCAACGAAATCAATTAATATGGAACGTTTATAATCAATATGAACGGGACATTTCAGTTGGTATCCAAGTGTTGGTCTTAGAGAACCAGAAATTTGCATTAATGTGTCTTATCGAGTTTGTTAGGATACATTAGTGAGTCTGGACTTCGACCGTGTTTTCTTTATAAATGACTGCTTAACACTTTTGTTTTAAACTATATATATTATTAACATGTAAATATTATATGATATATTAACCTCTTAATGTTTTTGATATTGTGTGATAGATGTCCACTAGTACAAATCCCATCGACTCACCTAATAATAATGAATAGTCGAATATATTTTGGGAAGATTCACAAATTCCCGAAGAGGAACCGGAAGAGGAGGAACTGGAAGAAGAGGAACCGGAAGAGGAGGAACCGGAAAAGGAGGAACCGGAAGAAGAAGAGGTTTCAGAGGAAGAAATATTGATACCTACAGTAAATCAATTAAATAAAAGAAAATCCTCAACCAACGGACCAAAGTCAATAATGGTCAATGGTGTTTCCGCCGAGGAAGCAAAATATTGGGAAGATTACCAATTTTTTGATGAATCGAATCCCGATGAAGATTCCGATGATGTTATAGAAATTACCTCGACCCAATTTAATAAAGCAAAAAAAATAATAAGGGAAAATGTATAAAAATAGAGAAACCTGATCCCAACCCCGATGAACTTTATATGTATCGGCAACATCCGTATTTCCTAAAATGTAACAATAACTCGGGAACCTCTAAACCACTAGGTTTTTCTAAACCATTATGGAAAATGACGGCTCGTATTAGAGGAACACCATATATCCCTAGAAAATTAGGAAAACAAACTAAGTCCGAAGAAGAAGAAACCAGTGATTCAGATTAGAGGGTTGTAATCATGTTGTGTATTATATGTATTGTAGTGTGCTTGTACTTTTATGTTCTATGTAAAAATTGCTTGTATTGTTTGTTAATTATCTTTTACGAATCTAATCCTTGTCTATTTTACAGTATAAAAACACAAAATGGACGTTAAGGGTAGACAACCGAATATTTTAGAAGACCTGCCAGATGATATGATTGATGAAATCTTGTCTAGAGTCGGTCAAAATTCACCAGCACAATTAGTTATGGCGAAATTAACTTGTCAAACATTTGAAAGACTTTCCAGAAATGCCTTAGTTTATAAAAGGCTTTCCTTTGATAGGTGGGGTATATCACATTGGGGAGACCGTAAGTTACGCCGTTTTTTCTTTAAAGCGTTAAATGCAGGGAACCCAAATGCAATTTTACACTACGGGTTAAGAACCTATTTTGACTCAACATATCCCAACATAGGATTTCGTGAGTTAGAAAGAGCTTCTAACATGCAACATAAAGAAGCATGTTATGCTTATGGGTTAGTGATGTTCGCTTCTTACCAAAATCAGAAAAAGAACATCGGATTACAACTTTTAAATAAAACCTTCCCACAAGTGACGGATTCAGTAATTGGGGTGAGAAACAAGGTTTTTAGATTATTACGGGGCTGTTGGACATTACGAAACCCTCGTCCTTTTGACGACATTACAACATGCTACCTAGCCAATGGTCATAACGGTTACTTTCCACAAGACCAAGGATGGGAAGTCGTCTTAGTAAAACCAGAATGCATGACTTGTTTCTGGACTTATGAATTATGTGTCTTTATTTCTTTTGCTGAACGACTTGCGTATTAACTAAATTGCCTTTATAGCTGCCGAGTAGCAAAGTTATTATGTGCTATATTTCATCCTATATGTATAATATCGGTATTGTAAGTATGTAAAATATTGTATAAAATTTGAACGCGAAATATTATTATAATCAGTTTTTCATATAGAATTGTAGTAGTTGAATTGTATATTAGCTACTAAGTATGAACTTAACGGGTAGGTACTATCCTAATTAAAACTATAAAATGCTAATATGAAGAAAAAGCTTTTATAAATGAGTTCATACTATGCTACGAAATACTATTGACTACTCTTAAAATTCTATATGATTAACTTAATTCTTTTGGGCTATTTTTAAAGGAAATGGCACCGACGACTCGTCAGAATTCGAACATGAGCGAGGAAGACTTCCTTGTTTTCCTTGCAGCAAACATAGCCGCAGTACAGGCTGTGATGCAAAATAACAATAACTCTGGATCTAGCAGTAGAACTAATTCCATAAGAAATCGTGTAGGATGCTCCTACAAAGAATTCACTTCCTGCAAACCGTTGGAATTTGATGGAACAGAAGGACCAATTGGATTGAAACGGTGGACCGAGAAAATTGAATCGGTGTTTGCCATAAGTAAGTGTACTGAAGAGGACAAAGTTAAGTACGCTACGCATACCTTCACAGGTACTGCGTTAACGTGGTGGAACACCTATCTTGAACAGGTAGGACAAAATGCTGCTTACGCACTACCGTGGTCGGCATTCAAGCAATTGATGAACGAGTAGTACCATCCTAGAAACAAAGTCAATAAGCTCAAGGTAGAACTTAGAGAGTTACGAACACAAGGGTTCGACATTACCACATATGAACGACGATTCACAGAGTTGTGCCTATTGTGTCCGAGAGCGTTCGAAGATAAAGAAGAGAAGATTGACGCGCTAGTAAAAGGGTTACCAGTAAGGATTCAAGAAGATGTGAGTTAACACGAGCTCGCTTCCATACAAAAGGCAAGTCGAATGGCTCATAAACTCATAAATCAGATTGAGGGAAGAATTAAAGAGCAGGCGGTTGAAGAAGCCAACACGAAACAACTCAAGAGGAAGTGGGAGGAAAATGGTGACAAGAGTCACCAGTACAACAACAATAACAATTACAACCACAATCGCAACAACTATCCCAACAACCGCAGCAACAATCCCAACAATAACCACAATCCTAACTGAAATGCCCCGTCCTAAAGCATCTGGACGAAGTCTTCAATAGTTGGTCCCATTGCGAGGTTCTGACCTCTATATGCCATAAACGATTCCATGTAATATGAGCAAATGCACAGCGGAAGATTTCTTTCATACCTGAGAATAAACATGCTTTAAAGTGTCAACCAAAAGGTTGGTGAGTTCATAGGTTTATTATAAAACAATAAATTTCATCATTTTGATAGACCACAAAATTTAAATGCTGCATGGTACAAATGGGCCCGAATCCTATACCCACCTGTAATGTACATGCTATATCTTTTAAATACAGTACATCTTTCTCGCGTACGAAACCATTTTCATAAATCATAGTAACCGTACACATATCTTGTGCACAAAAATAACATACACATAACCTGTGTATAAAATCATTCTCTTGATATATAACATTCATATCAATTGGTGGCAATTATCATGTCCACATAATTCAATGGTAGCAATTATCATGTCCACATAATTCAATGGTGGCAATTATCATGTCCACATAATTCAACAATAATCCGTAGAACTTCTGTCTGCATAATAATTCATTCGAGGAATGTTTTACTTGTGTCTATCTCGTCAAACATTTATAAAAGCATTTCATGTATTCACAGTTCAAAATATATTTCAAAAGCATTTAATAAATTAGTTGTAAAAAAACAGCGCATGTATTCTCAGTCCCAAAAATGTAA